>NC_074671.1:10881847-10934347 GCF_029448725.1 Salvelinus fontinalis | reverse complement strand
TAGGGGGAGTGATGAGCTCTACAGCAGAGTCTCACAACTCAATCGCTGGTTGAAAACTGTTTTCTGCCCCTCCCAAAAGATAGAATTTGTAGATATTTGCCCTCTTTCTGGGACTCACCCACAAACAGGACCAAGCCTGACCTGCTGAGGAGTGACGGACTCCATCCTAGCTGGAGGGGTCCTCTCATCTTATCTACCAACATAGACAGGGCTCTAACTCCTCTAGCTCCACAATGAAATAGGGTGCAGGCCAGGCAGCAGGCTGTTAGCCAGCCTGCCAGCTTAGTGGAGTCTGCCACTAGCATAGTCAGTGTAGTCAGCTCAGCTATCCCCATTGAGACTGTGTCTGTGCCTCGACCTAGGTTGGGCAAAACTAAACATGGCGGTGTTCGCCTTAGCAATCTTATTAGGATAAAGACCTCCTCCATTCCTGCCATTATTGAAAGAGATCATGATACCTCACATCTCAAAATAGGGTTACTTAATGTTAGATCCCTCACTTCAAAGGCAGTCATAGTCAATGAACTAATCACTGATCATAATCTTGATGTGATTGGCCTGACTGAAACATGGCTTAAGCCTGATTAATTTACTGTGTTAAATGAGGCCTCACCTCCTGGTTACACTAGTGACCATATCCTCCGTGCATCCCGCAAAGGCGGAGGTGTTGCTAACATTTACGACAGCAAATTTCAATTTACAAAAAAAAAAGACGTTTTCGTCTTTTGAGCTTCTAGTCATGAAATCTATGTAGCCTACTCAATCACTTTTTATAGCTACTGTTTACAGGCCTCTTGGGCCATATACAGCGTTCCTCTCTGAGTTCCCTGAATTCCTATTGGACGTTGTAGTCATAGCAGATCATATTCTAATTTTTGGTGATTTTAATATTCACATGGAAAAGTCCACAGACCCACTCCAAAAGGCTTTCGGAGCCATCATCGACTCAGTGGGTTTTGTCCAACATGTCTCTGGACCTACTCACTGCCACAGTCATACTCTGGACCTAGTTTGTCCCATGGAATAAATGTTGTAGATCTTAACAAGTCCAATACAGCAAATGAAAGGTACACATCTTGTGAATCCAGCCAACATGTCCGATTTTTTAAATGTTTTACAGTGAAAACACCACATATATTTATGTTAGCTCACCACCAAATACAAAAAAGGACAGACATTTTTCACAGCACAGGTAGCATGCACAAAGCCAACATAACTAACCAAGAACCAACCAAACTAACCAAGAAACAACAATCAGATGACAGTCTTATAACATGTTATACAATAAATCTATGTTTTGTTCGAAAAATGTGCATATTTGAGGTATAAATCAGTTTTACATTGCAGCTACCATCACAGCTACCATCACAAATAGGACCGAAGCAGCCAGAGTAATTACAGACACCAACGTCAAATACCTAAATACTCATCATAAAACATTTCTGAAAAATCGATGGTGTATAGCAAATTAAAGACAAACATCTTGTGAATCCAGCCAATATTTCTGATTTTTTTAAGTGTTTTACAGCGAATATAGCATTATATTAGCTTACTACAATAGCCTACCACACTACCGCATTCATTCATCAAGGCACGTTAGCGATAGCAATAGGCACGTTAGCGATAGCGAATAAACCAGTAAAAGATATATAATTTTTGACTAACCTTGATAAGCTTCATCAGATGACAGACCTATAACATCAGGTTATACATACACTTATGTTTTGTTCGAAAATGTGCATATTTAGAGCTGAAACCAGTGGTTATACATTGTGCTAACGTAGCACCTTTTTCCCAGAATGTGCGGATATTTTTATGGCACTCAACTATTCTGACCAAATAACTATACATAAACGTTACTAAAAAATACATGTTGTATAGGAAATGATAGATACACTAGTTCTTAATGCAATCGCCGTGTTAGAATTCTAAAAATAACTTCATTACGACATCCAGCTTAGGTATAGCGAGAGAGTACCCAAAATCTGGGCGCAAACGACTATTTCACATGTTCGACAGATATATGAAATAGCATCTTAAAATCGGTCCTACTTTTGACGATCTTTCATCAGAATGTTGTACAAGGGGTCCTTTGTCGGGAACAATCGTTGTTTGGATTTAGAATGTCCTCTTCTCCAGTCAATTATCACAGAAAGCTAATAAAGTGGCGCGAAGCTCTCCTTCCTGAACAAAGGCACACAACGCAACACGCAACATATTGAAAAAACATACTTTACGATGATATTGTCACATGTATCAAATAAAATCAAAGCCGGAGATATTAGTCGTCTATAACGACAGCTGTACAGAAGGCAAAACCAGGTCCCTTCACGCGCTCTCCAGAAAACAGGAAACTGGTGACACGTCATACAAAGAGCTTTTGTTCGACCCCAGATCAAGTTACACACTCCATTTCTTCTCTCACTGCCTGTCGACATCTAGTAGAAGACGTATGAAGTGCATGTATACTGATATATATCAAGGACATTTATAGCAGGCCCTAGAACAGAGCATCGATTTTAGATTTTCCACTTCCTGTCAGGAAGTTTGCTGCAAAAGGAGTTCTGTTTTACTCACAGATATAATTCAAACGGTTTTAGAAACTAGAGAGTGTTTTCTATCCAATAGTAATAATAATATGCATATTGTACGAGCAAGAATTGAGTACAAGGCCGTTTGAAATGGGCACCTTTTATCCGGCTACTCAATACTGCCCCTGCAGCCCAAACAGGTTAACATTAGAAGCCTCCATTCTAGTTAGTTTTTTTCACTGCTTTAGCACACTCTGCCAACCCAGATGTCTTAGCCATGTCTGAGTCCTGGCTTAGGAAGACCACCAAACACCCTGAAAATTCCATCCCTAACTACAAGATTTTCCGCCAAGATAGAACTGCCGAGGGGGGCAGAGTTGCAATCTACTGCAGAGATAGACTGCAGAGTTCTGTCTTACTACATTTACATTTTACATTTAAGTCATTTAGCAGATGCTCTTATCCAGAGCGACTTACAAATTGGTGCATTCACCTTATGACATCCAGTGGAACAGCCACTTTACAATAGTGCATCTAAATCTTTTAAGGGAGGGGTCAGAAGGATTGCTTTATCCTATCCTAGGTATTCCTTAAAGAGGTGGGGTTTCAGGTGTCTCCGGAAGGTGGTGATTGACTCCGCTGTCCTGGCGTCGTGAGGGAGTTTGTTCCACCATTGGGGTGCCAGAGCAGCGAACAGTTTTGACTGGGCTGAGCGGGAACTGTACTTCCTCAGTGGTAGGGAGGCGAGCAGGCCAGAGGTGGATGAACACAGTGCCCTTGTTTGGGTGTAGGGCCTGATCAGAGCCTGAAGGTACTGAGGTGCCGTTCCCCTCACAGCTCCGTAGGCAAGCACCATGGTCTTGTAGCGGATGCGAGCTTCAACTGGAAGCCAGTGGAGAGAGCGGAGGAGCGGGGTGACGTGAGAGAACTTGGGAAGGTTGAACACCAGACGGGCTGCGGCGTTCTGGATGAGTTGTAGGGGTTTAATGGCACAGGCAGGGAGCCCAGCCAACAGCGAGTTGCAGTAATCCAGACGGGAGATGACAAGTGCCTGGATTAGGACCTGCGCCGCTTCCTGTGTGAGGCAGGGTCGTACTCTGCGGATGTTGTAGAGCATGAACCTACAGGAACGGGCCACCGCCTTGATGTTAGTTGAGAACGACAGGGTGTTGTCCAGGATCACGCCAAGGTTCTTAGCGCTCTGGGAGGAGGACACAATGGAGTTGTCAACCGTGATGGCGAGATCATGGAACGGGCAGTCCTTCCCCGGGAGGAAGAGCAGCTCCGTCTTGCCGAGGTTCAGCTTGAGGTGGTGATCCGTCATCCACACTGATATGTCTGCCAGACATGCAGAGATGCGATTCGCCACCTGGTCATCAGAAGGCGGAAAGGAGAAGATTAATTGTGTGTCGTCTGCATAGCAATGATAAGAGAGACCATGTGAGGTTATGACAGAGCCAAGTGACTTGGTGTATAGCGAGAATAGGAGAGGGCCTAGAATAGAGCCCTGGGGGACACCAGTGGTGAGAGCGCGTGGTGAGGAGACTATCCAGATCTGTACCCAAACAATTTGAGTTTCTACTTTTAAAAATCCACCTTTCCAGAAACAAGTTTTTCGCCGTTGCCGCTTGCTATAGACCACCCTCTTCCCCAGCTGTGCCCTGGACACCATATGTAAATTAATTGCCCCCATCTATCTCATGATGCTAGGTGACCTAAACTTAACTTCTCTAGTATAGGGGGCAGCATTTTCACATTTGGATGAAAAGCGTGCCCAGAGTAAACTGCCTCCTACTCAGTCCCAGATGCTATTATATACACATATTATTATTAGTATTGGATAGAAAACACTCTGAAGTTTCTAAAACTGTTTAATCATGTCTGTGACTATAACATAACTTATTTGGCAGGCAAAACCCCGAGGACAAACCCTTCAGATTTTTTTTTTGAGGTCACTCTCTTTTCAGTGATTTTTCATTGGGAATCGATATTTCTAAGGGACCTTCCTGCAGTTCCTATCGCTCCCACTGGATGTCAACAGTCTTTAGAAATTGGTTGAGGTTTTTCCTTTGAGAAATTAAGAAGTAGCCATGTTCAGAATGAGGCTCCAGTGAAGTGTACTGTTTGTTAGAGGCGCATGACCAGAAAGCATGCTACCCATTGTTTTCCTCCGGTATTGATCACAGATCATCCCGTCTTCAATTTTATCGATTATTCACGTAATAAAATACCTAAAGTTGTATTACAAAAGTAGTTTGAAATGTTTGGACAAAGCTTACAGGTAACTTTTGACATATTTTGTCGTCACGTTGTGCAAGTTGGAACCAGTGTTTTTCTGGATCAAACGCACCAAATAAATGGACACTTTGGATATACACTGCTCAAAAAAATAAAGGGAACACTTAAACAACACAATGTAACTCCAAGTCAATCACACTTCTGTGAAATCAAACTGTCCATTTAGGAAGCAACACTGATTGACAATAAATGTCACATGCCGTTGTGCAAATGGAATAGACAAAAGGTGGAAATTTTAGGCAATTAGCAAGACACCCCCAAAAAAGGAGTGATTCTGCAGGTGGTGACCACAGACCACTTCTCAGTTCCTATGCTTCCTGGCTGATGTTTTGGTCAATTTTGAATGCTGGTGGTGCTCTCACTCTAGCGATAGCATGTGACGGAGTCTACAACCCACACAAGTGGCTCAGGTAGTGCAGTTCATCCAGGATGGCACATCAATGCGAGCTGTGGCAAGAAGGTTTGCTGTGTCTGTCAGCGTAGTGTCCAGAGCATGGAGGCGCTACCAGGAGACAGGCCAGTACATCAGGAGACGTGGAGGAGGCCGTAGGAGAGCAACAACACAGCAGAAGGACCGCTACCTCCGCCTTTGTGCAAGGAGGTGCCCTGCCAGCGCCCTGCAAAATGACCTCCAGCAGGCCACAAATGTGCATTTGTGTATTCCATTTGCACAACAGCATGTGAAGTTTATTGTCAATCAGTGTTGCTTCCTAAGTGGACAGTTGGATGACCAGGTTTGCACACACTGCAGCAGGGATTGTGATCTCTCCCATAATGATATCTCTCTCTCTGAATCTCTCCCATAACGATATCTCTCTCTCTGAATCTCTCTCTGAATCTCTCCGATAACGATATCTCTCTCTCTGAATCTCTCTCTGAATCTCTCCGATAACGATATTTCTCTCTCTGAATCTCTCTCTGAATCTCTCCGATAACGATATCTCTCTCTCTGAATCTCTCCGATAACGATATCTCTCTCTCTGAATCTCTCTCTGAATCTCTCTCTGAATCTCTCCGATAATGATCTCTCTCTCTCTCTCTCTCTCTGAATCTCTCTCTCTGAATCTCTCCGATAATGATCTCTCTCTCTCTCTCTGAATCTCTCCGATAATGATCTCTCTCTCTCTCTCTCTGAATCTCTCCGATAATGATCTCTCTCTCTCTCTCTCTGAATCTCTCCGATAATGATCTCTCTCTCTCTCTCTCTGAATCTCTCCGATAATGATCTCTCTCTCTCTCTCTCTGAATCTCTCTGATAATGATCTCTCTCTCTCTCTCTCTGAATCTCTCCGATAATGATCTCTCTCTCTCTCTCTGAATCTCTCCGATAATGATCTCTCTCTCTCTCTGAATCTCTCCGATAATGATCTCTCTCTCTCTCTCTCTGAATCTCTCCGATAATGATCTCTCTCTCTCTCTCTCTGAATCTCTCCGATAATGATCTCTCTCTCTCTCTCTCTCTGAATCTCTCCGATAATGATCTCTCTCTCTCTCTGAATCTCTCCGATAATGATCTCTCTCTCTCTCTCTCTGAATCTCTCCGATAATGATCTCTCTCTCTCTCTCTCTGAATCTCTCCGATAATGATCTCTCTCTCTCTCTCTCTCTCTCTCTCTCTCTCTCTCTCTCTCTCTCATAATGATGTCTCTCTCTCAGATTCCTTCCAATAATGATGTTTCTCTGATTATTTTCCAGAATAATATTCCACTCTGATTCCCTCCCATGGTTTCACTCTCTCTGATTCCTTATTATAATGATATCTCTCTCCCTCTGATTCACTCCCATAATGATGTCTCTGTCTCTAATTCCCTCTCATAAATATGTCTCTCTCTCTGATTCCCTACCATAATTATAGAGCTCTTTCATTCCCTCTTATAATGATGTCTCTCTCTGATTCCCACCCATTCCCACCCTCTCTCTTTTTCCATTCTGTAGTATCTCTCTCTCTCTCTCTCTCTCTCTGATTCCCTCCAATAATTTTGTTTATTTTTGATTCCCTCCCTTATTGATGTCTCTCTGATTCCGTCCCATATTCATTTCTCTCTCTCTGATTCCCTCTCAAAATAATCTCTATCTCTGATTCCCTCCTGTAATGATCTCTCAATCTGATTCTGTCCAATAAAAATGTATCTGATTCCCACCCATAATGATCTCTCTACCCGATTCCCACCCACAATGATCTCTCTACCTGATTCCCTCCCATAATGATCTTTCTACCTGATTCCCTCCCATAATGATCTCTCTACCTGATTCCCTCCCATGATGATCTGTCTCTCTGATTCCCTCCCATAATGATCTCTCTACCTGATTCCCTCCCATAATGATCTCTCTACCTGATTCCCTCCCATAATGATCTCTCTACCTGATTCCCACCCACAATGATCTCTCTCCCTTATTCCCTGCCATAATGATCTCTCTCCCTTATTCCCACCCATAATGATCTCTCTACCTGATTCCCACCCACAATGATCTCTCTCCCTTATTCCCTGCATAATGATCTCTCTCCCTTATTCCCACCCATAATGATCTCTCTACCTGATTCCCACCCACAATGATCTCTCTCCCTTTTCCCTGCCATAATGATCTCTCTCCCTTATTCCCACCCATAATGAACTCTCTACCTGATTCCCTCCCATAATGATCTCTCTCCCTTATTCCCTCCCATAATGATCTCTCTACCTGATTCCCTCCCATAATGATCTCTCTCCCTTATTCCCTCCCATAATGATCTCTCTCCCTAATTCCCTCCCATGATGATCTGTCTCTCTGATTCCCACCCATAATGATCTCTCTACCTGATTCCCTCCCATAATGATCTCTCTACCTGATTCCCTCCCATAATGATCTCTCTACCTGATTCCCTCCCATAAAGATCTCTCTACCTGATTCCCTCCCACAATGATCTCTCTCTCTCTGATTCCCTCCCACAATGATCTCTCTCTCTGATTCCCAACCATAATGATCTCTCTCTCTGATTCCCTCCCACAATGATCTCTCTCTCTGATTCCCAACCATAACGATCTCTCTCTTATTCCCTCCCATAATGATGTCACTCTCTCTATCTGATTTCCTCCCATAATGATGTCTCTCTCTCTCTGATTCCCTCCAATAATGATCTGATAAAAAAGTAAGTCAGTAGGTAATCATAGCACAGTCTTATGGGAAAACATCAAAGCACATGTCACTTGACATTGAACACAATCAACGGTGTGAGCACGTCCACACATGCAATGAAGGTCTTTGTAATTGGTACCATGACAACGTCCAACATGTGGGTTGGACTTAAACACACACAAACATAAACACATACACATCCAGATAGCTAGGGCTGGATTAATACATATCTCACAAATGACTAAGAGATCTCCTGCTCTCCTTCAAAGCCAATTATCCTCGCTGACACATGTTTGTTCCTCCTTGCAATTACATTTCATACATACATCGTGACTGTGTGTGTGTTTGTGTCGACCGGTGATTTTTCAAGTAGAAACAATTCAAGCGGATTGGATAAGAGCGAGAGAGTGAAACGTAAAAATATTTATTTTCTATCCACCTTCGTGTTCGTGTGCTGCTAATATAACTGTCTCAATTAGGCTGTTACCTGCTACTAATATAACTGTCTCAATTAGGCTGTTACCTGCTACTAATTTAACTGTCTCAATTAGGCTGTTACCTGCTACTAATTTAACTGTCTCAATTAGGCTGTTACCTGCTACTAATTTAACTGTCTCAATTAGGCTGTTACCTGCTACTAATTTAACTGTCTCAATTAGGCTGTTACCTGCTACTAATTTAACTGTCTCAATTAGGCTGTTACCTGCTACTAATTTAACTGTCTCAATGAGGCTGTTATCTGCTACTAATTTAACTGTCTCAATTAGGCTGTTACCTGCTACTAATTTAACTGTCTCAATTAGGCTGTTACCTGCTACTAATTTAACTGTCTCAATTAGGCTGTTACCTGCTACTAATTTAACTGTCTCAATTAGGCTGTTACCTGCTACTAATTTAACTGTCTCAATTAGGCTGTTACCTTCTACTAATATAACTGTCTCAATGAGGCTGTTACCTGCTACTAATTTAACTGTCTCAATTAGGCTGTTACCTGCTACTAATTTAACTGTCTCAATGAGGCTGTTACCTGCTACTAATTTAACTGTCTCATGTAGGCTGTTACCTGCTACTAATTTAACTGTCTCAATTAGGCTGTTACCTGCTACTAATTTAACTGTCTCAATGAGGCTGTTACCTGCTACTAATATAACTGTCTCAATTAGGCTGTTACCTGCTACTAATTTAACTGTCTCAATTAGGCTGTTACCTGCTACTAATTTAACTGTCTCAATTAGGCTGTTACCTGCTACTAATTTAACTGTCTCAATGAGGCTGTTACCTGCTACTAATTTAACTGTCTCAATTAGGCTGTTACCTGCTACTAATTTAACCTCTCTGGGATAGATGGGACGCTTGCGTCCCAACAGCCATGTCAAAATGTAGAGCGCCAAATTCAAAAAAATTATATAAAATTAAACTTGATTAAATCACACATATAAGATATCAAATTAAAGCTACACTCGTTGTGAATCCAGGCAACATGTCAGATTTCAAAAAGGCTTTTCGGCGAAAGCATAAGATGCTATTATCTGATGATAGCCCAATGTAAACAAGAGAGTGTAGCCTATTTCAACCATGCTAGCGCTACTCAAAACGCTAATATAAAATATAAAACATGCATTACCTTTGACGAGATTCTTTTGTTGGCACTCCAATATGTCCCATAAACATCACAAATGGTCCTTTTGTTCGATTAATTCCATCCATATATATCCAAATTGTCCATTTATTTGGCGCCGTTGTACCAGGAAAAACAGCGTTCAATTTGAACAAAATCACGACACAATATCTAAAAAAAATTACCTCTAAACTTCGCCAAAACATTTTAAAGTACTTTTGTAATACAGCTTAAGGTATTTGTAAACGTTAATAATCGATCAAATTGAAGACAGGTCAATCTGTTTTCAATACAGGATATCAACAAACTCACGGAACATTTCATGTCTTGCCCAAATCTCAAACATAAACAAACGACGTCCCTCCACTTCCGGGTCAATATCTTGTTCACCTCACTAAGAAAAAACCTTAACCATTTTCCATACAATGGCGACATCCAGTGGAAGCAGTAGAAACTGCGCATTTACTGATTAGAATTCTGGTTTGCCCAAAACAATCCATTGAACATAGAGGAACTTAACAATAAAAAAGTTAGTCCTCAGGGTTTTGACTGCTATATAAGTTCTGTTATACTTACAGATATGATTCAAACAGTTTTAGAAACTTCAGAGTGTTTTCTATCCAAATCTACTAATTATATGCATATCTTATATTCTGGGGATGAGTAGCACGAAGTTGAAATTGTGCACGCTATTTTTCCCTAAGTGAAAATTCTGCACCCTATCATCAAGAAGTTAACTGTCTCAATTAGGCTGTTACCTGCTACTAATTTAACTGTCTCAATGAGGCTGTTACCTGCTACTAATGTAACTGTCTAAATGAGGCTGTTACCTGCTACTAATTTAACTGTCTCAATTAGGCTGTTATCTGCTACTAATATAACTGTCTCAATGAGGCTGTTACCTGCTACTAATATAACTGTCTCAATGAGGCTGTTACCTGCTACTAATATAACTGTCTCAATGAGGCTGTTACCTGCTACTAATATAACTGTCTCAACGAGGCTGTTACCTGCTACTAATTTAACTGTCTCAATTAGGCTGTTACCTGCTACTAATTTAACTGTCTCAATTAGGCTGTTACCTGCTACTAATTTAACTGTCTCAATTAGGCTGTTACCTGCTACTAATTTAACTGTCTCAATGAGGCTGTTACCTGCTACTAATTTAACTGTCTCAATGAGGCTGTTACCTGCTACTAATATAACTGTCTCAATGAGGCTGTTACCTGCTACTAATATAACTGTCTCAACGAGGCTGTTACCTGCTACTAATATAACTGTCTCAACGAGGCTGTTACCTGCTACTAATTTAACTGTCTCAATTAGGCTGTTACCTGCTACTAATTTAACTGTCTCAATTAGGCTGTTACCTGCTACTAGTTTAACTGTCTCAATTAGGCTGTTATCTGCTACAAATTTAACTGTCTCAATGAGGCTGTTACCTGCTACTAATTTAACTGTCTCAATGAGGCTTTTACCTGCTACTAATTTAACTGTCTCAATTAGGCTGTTACCTGCTACTAATTTAACTGTCTCAATTAGGCTGTTACCTGCTACTAATTTAACTGTCTCAATTAGGCTGTTACCTGCTACTAATATAACTGTCTCAATGAGGCTGTTATCTGCTACCAATATAACTGTCTCAATTAGGCTGTTACCTGCTACTAATATAACTGTCTCAATTAGGCTGTTACCTGCTACTAATTTAACTGTCTCAATTAGGCTGTTTCCTGCTACTAATTTAACTGTCTCAATGAGGCTGTTATCTGCTACTAATTTAACTGTCTCAATTAGGCTGTTACCTGCTACTAATATAACTGTCTCAATTAGGCTGTTACCTGCTACTAATTTAACTGTCTCAATTAGGCTGTTACATGCTACTAATTTAACTGTCTCAATTAGGCTGTTACCTGCTACTAATTTAACTGTCTCAATGAGGCTGTTACCTGCTACTAATATAACTGTCTCAATTAGGCTGTTACCTGCTACTAATTTTACTGTCTCAATTAGGCTTTTACCTGCTACTAATTTAACTGTCTCAATTAGGCTGTTACCTGCTACTAATTTAACTGTCTCAATGAGGCTGTTATCTGCTACTAATTTAACTGTCTCAATTAGGCTGTTACCTGCTACTAATTTAACTGTCTCAATTAGGCTGTTACCTGCTACTAATTTAACTGTCTCAATTAGGCTGTTACCTGCTACTAATTTAACTGTCTCAATTAGGCTGTTACCTGCTACTAATTTAACTGTCTCAATTAGGCTGTTACCTTCTACTAATATAACTGTCTCAATGAGGCTGTTACCTGCTACTAATTTAACTGTCTTAATTAGGCTGTTACCTGCTACTAATTTAACTGTCTCAATGAGGCTGTTACCTGCTACTAATTTAACTGTCTCATGTAGGCTGTTACCTGCTACTAATTTAACTGTCTCAATTAGGCTGTTACCTGCTACTAATTTAACTGTCTCAATGAGGCTGTTACCTGCTACTAATATAACTGTCTCAATTAGGCTGTTACCTGCTACTAATTTAACTGTCTCAATTAGGCTGTTACCTGCTACTAATTTAACTGTCTCAATTAGGCTGTTACCTGCTACTAATTTAACTGTCTCAATGAGGCTGTTACCTGCTACTAATATAACTGTCTCAATGAGGCTGTTACATGCTACTAATTTAACTGTGTCATGTAGGCTGTTACCTGCTACTAATTTAACTGTCTCAATGAGGCTGTTATCTGCTGCTAATATAACTGTCTCAATTAGGCTGTTACCTGCTACTAATTTAACTGTCTCAATTAGGCTGTTATCTGCTACTAATATTACTGTCTCAATTAGGCTGTTATCTGCTACTAATATAACTGTCTCAATTAGGCTGTTACCTGCTACTAATTTAACTGTCTCAATTAGGCTGTTACCTGCTACTAATTTAACTGTCTCAATTAGGGTGTTACCTGCTACTAATTTAACTGTCTCAATTAGGCTGTTACCTGCTACTAATTTAACTGTCTCAATTAGGCTGTTACCTGCTACTAATTTAACTGTCTCAATGAGGCTGTTACCTGCTACTAATATAACTGTCTCAATTAGGCTGTTACCTGCTACTAATTTTACTGTCTCAATTAGGCTTTTACCTGCTACTAATTTAACTGTCTCAATTAGGCTGTTACCTGCTACTAATTTAACTGTCTCAATGAGGCTGTTATCTGCTACTAATTTAACTGTCTCAATTAGGCTGTTACCTGCTACTAATTTAACTGTCTCAATTAGGCTGTTACCTGCTACTAATTTAACTGTCTCAATTAGGCTGTTACCTGCTACTAATTTAACTGTCTCAATTAGGCTGTTACCTGCTACTAATTTAACTGTCTCAATTAGGCTGTTACCTGCTACTAATATAACTGTCTCAATGAGGCTGTTACCTGCTACTAATTTAACTGTCTCAATTAGGCTGTTACCTGCTACTAATTTAACTGTCTCAATGAGGCTGTTACCTGCTACTAATTTAACTGTCTCATGTAGGCTGTTACCTGCTACTAATTTAACTGTCTCAATGAGGCTGTTACCTGCTACTAATATAACTGTCTCAATGAGGCTTTTACCTGCTACTAATTTAACTGTCTCAATTAGGCTGTTACCTGCTACTAATTTAACTGTCTCAATTAGGCTGTTACCTGCTACTAATTTAACTGTCTCAATTAGGCTGTTACCTGCTACTAATTTAACTGTCTCAATTAGGCTGTTACCTGCTACTAATTTAACTGTCTCAATGAGGCTGTTACCTGCTACTAATTTAACTGTCTCAATGAGGCTGTTACCTGCTACTAATATAACTGTCTCAATTAGGCTGTTACCTGCTACTAATTTAACCTCTCTGGGATAGATGGGACGCTTGCGTCCCAACAGCCATGTCAAAATGTAGAGCGCCAAATTCAAAAAAATTATATAAAATTAAACTTGATTAAATCACACATATAAGATATCAAATTAAAGCTACACTCGTTGTGAATCCAGCCAACATGTCAGATTTCAAAAAGGCTTTTCGGCGAAAGCATAAGATGCTATTATCTGATGATAGCCCAATGTAAACAAGAGAGTGTAGCCTATTTCAACCATGCTAGCGCTACTCAAAACGCTAATATAAAATATAAAACATGCATTACCTTTGACGAGATTCTTTTGTTGGCACTCCAATATGTCCCATAAACATCACAAATGGTCCTTTTGTTCGATTAATTCCATCCATATATATCCAAATTGTCCATTTATTTGGCGCCGTTGTACCAGGAAAAACAGCGTTCAATTTGAACAAAATCACGACACAATATCTAAAAAAAATTACCTCTAAACTTCGCCAAAACATTTTAAAGTACTTTTGTAATACAGCTTAAGGTATTTGTAAACGTTAATAATCGATCAAATTGAAGACAGGTCAATCTGTTTTCAATACAGGATATCAACAAACTCACGGAACATTTCATGTCTTGCCCAAATCTCAAACATAAACAAACGACGTCCCTCCACTTCCGGGTCAATATCTTGTTCACCTCACTAAGAAAAAACCTTAACCATTTTCCATACAATGGCGACATCCAGTGGAAGCAGTAGAAACTGCGCATTTACTGATTAGAATTCTGGTTTGCCCAAAACAATCCATTGAACATAGAGGAACTTAACAATAAAAAAGTCAGTCCTCAGGGTTTTGACTGCTATATAAGTTCTGTTATACTTACAGATATGATTCAAACAGTTTTAGAAACTTCAGAGTGTTTTCTATCCAAATCTACTAATTATATGCATATCTTATATTCTGGGGATGAGTAGCACGAAGTTGAAATTGTGCACGCTATTTTTCCCTAAGTGAAAATTCTGCACCCTATCATCAAGAAGTTAACTGTCTCAATTAGGCTGTTACCTGCTACTAATTTAACTGTCTCAATTAGGCTGTTACCTGCTACTAATTTACCTGTCTCAATGAGGCTGTTACCTGCTACTAATTTAACTGTCTCAATTAGGCTGTTACCTGCTACTAATTTAACTGTCTCAATTAGGCTGTTATCTGCTACTAATTTAACTGTCTCAATTAGGCTGTTACCTGCTACTAATTTAACTGTCTCAATTAGGCTGTTACCTGCTACTAATATAACTGTCTCAATGAGGCTATTACCTGCTACTAATATAACTGTCTCTATTAGGCTGTTACCTGCTACTAATTTAACTGTCTCATGTAGGCTGTTACCTGTTACTAATTTAACTGTCTCAATGAGGCTGTTACCTGCTACTAATTTTACTGTCTCAATGAGGCTGTTACCTGCTACTAATATAACTGTCTCAATGAGGCTGTTACCTGCTACTAATATAACTGTCTCAATGAGGCTGTTACCTGCTACTAATATAACTGTCTCAAATAGGCTGTTACCTGCTACTAATTTAACTGTCTCAATGAGGCTGTTACCTGCTACTAATATAACTGTCTCAATGAGGCTATTACCTGCTACTAATATAACTGTCTCTATTAGGCTGTTACCTGCTACTAATTTAACTGTCTCATGTAGGCTGTTACCTGTTACTAATTTAACTGTCTCAATGAGGCTGTTACCTGCTACTAATTTTACTGTCTCAATGAGGCTATTACCTGCTACTAATATAACTGTCTCAATTAGGCTGTTACCTGCTACTAATTTAACTGTCTCAATTAGGCTGTTTCCTGCTACTAATTTAACTGTCTCATGTAGGCTGTTACCTGTTACTAATTTAACTGTCTCACGAGGCTGTTACCTGCTACTAATATAACTGTCTCAATGAGGCTGTTACCTGCTACTAATATAACTGTCTCAACGAGGCTGTTACCTGCTACTAATTTAACTGTCTCAATTAGGCTGTTACCTGCTACTAATTTAACTGTCTCAATTAGGCTGTTACCTGCTACTAATTTAACTGTCTCAATTAGGCTGTTACCTGCTACTAATTTAACTGTCTCAATGAGGCTGTTACCTGCTACTAATATAACTGTCTCAATGAGGCTGTTACCTGCTACTAATATAACTGTCTCAACGAGGCTGTTACCTGCTACTAATTTAACTGTCTCAATTAGGCTGTTACCTGCTACTAATTTAACTGTCTCAATTAGGCTGTTACCTGCTACTAATTTAACTGTCTCAATTAGGCTGTTATCTGCTACAAATTTAACTGTCTCAATGAGGCTGTTACCTGCTACTAATTTAACTGTCTCAATGAGGCTGTTACCTGCTACTAATTTAACTGTCTCAATGAGGCTGTTACCTGCTACTAATTTAACTGTCTCAATTAGGCTGTTACCTGCTACTAATTTAACTGTCTCAATTAGGCTGTTACCTGCTACTAATTTAACTGTCTCAATTAGGCTGTTACCTGCTACTAATATAACTGTCTCAATGAGGCTGTTATCTGCTACCAATATAACTGTCTCAATTAGGCTGTTACCTGCTACTAATATAACTGTCTCAATTAGGCTGTTACCTGCTACTAATTTAACTGTCTCAATTAGGCTGTTACCTGCTACTAATTTAACTGTCTCAATGAGGCTGTTAACTGCTACTAATTTAACTGTCTCATGTAGGCTGTTACCTGCTACTAATTTAACTGTCTCATGGAGGCTGTTACCTGCTACCAATTTAACTGTCTCATGTAGGCTGTTATCTGCTACTAATATAACTGTATAATTTATGCTGTTATCTGCTACTAATAAAACGGACTCATTAAATAATAATAGGTACCAAGTAATAACTGTACAAATGTAGAAAACAAAATGCCCTTACAAACTGTATTAAACTACTGGCAACCAGACCAGTCAAACCTATTTTTAGGGAAACTTATAAATTCACAGAATATCAAGCAAATAGATAATCTCCCCTGCAGCCAGAGAATTACATGAATTTCATTTCATTGAACTTGTAAATAACTAAGAAATCACCTAGGTTTAGAATTGATCGATATCTCATTGCAGGTGTGTTTTATAGGCAAACACGTTTGTTTTTGTTTTATTATCAAGTTTTTGTCTGCCCTGATTCAAAGAAAAGTATTCGTCCCTTTCCACTATCCAAGTGTGTTTGTGTGTGTGTGTGTGGTACCCTGTGGTCTAACCTCTAACAAACCAAGGGACGGCAAGGCAGACCTAGTGGCCTAACCAATAGTTCACTGCTTTCAAAGGAGACGTCATAAACTTTACTCCTTGATCCCGCTCTGCTAAAAGCTTAACACAGAGATGTTCACTGCTATGTGCTATTTAGCATATTCCATGTGTCATGTTTTAATTGTGGATTTTGTTTATGTTTCACAACCAAATACAAACATAATACAATGATAAGAGTTGTGTTTGAGCTTGTTGTTTTTTTAAATCAATGAAAGCAGGTACAGTACATCTGAAATGAAGAAGAATGCATATCATTCATACCTCATATTCTAAACCTTAAATTCTATACCTCATATTCTTATACTCATATTACATACCTCGTATTCTAGACCTCATATTCTAAACCTCATATTCTACACCTCATATTCTATACCTCACATATCTCACTGGTCACCCCCAAGCCGATTCTTCCTTTGGCCGCCTTTCCTTCCAGTTCTCTGCTGCCAATGACTGGAACGAACTGCAAAAATCACTGAAGCTTTAAGCACCAGCTGTCAGAGCATCTCACAGATCACTGCACCTGTAGATAGCCCACCTGTATTATAGGCCATCCAACTACCTCATCCCCATAGTGTAGTTCTTTATTTATCTTGCTCCTTTGCATCCCAGTATCTCTACTTGCACATTCATCTTCTGCACATCTACCATTCCAGTGTTTAATTGGTATATTGTGATTACTTTGCCACCATGGCCTATTTATTGTCTTATCTCCCTTATCCTACCTCATTTGCACACACTGTATATATAGTTTTTCTACTGTATTATTGACTGTATGTTTGTATATTCCATGTGCAACTCTGTGTTGTTGTATGTGCCGAACTGCTTTGCTTTGTTCTTGGCCAGGTCGTAGTTGTAAATGAGAACTTGTTCTCAACTAGCCTACCTGGTTAAATAAAGGTGAAATATTTTTTTTTTTAAATAATATTCTATACTTCATGTTCTAAACCTCATATTCTATACCTCATAATATGTACCTGATATTCTAAACCTCATATTCTAAACCTCATATTCTATACCTCATAATATGTACCTGATATTCTAAACCTCATATTCTAAACCTCATATTATATACATCATATTCTAAACCATATATTCTATGCCTTATATTCTAAACCTCATATTCTAAACCTCATATTATATACATCATATTCTAAACCTTATATTCTATGCCTTATATTCTAAACCTCATATTATATACATCATATTCTAAACCATATATTCTATGCCTTATATTCTAAACCTCATATTCTATACCTCATAATATGTACCTGATATTCTAAACCTCATATTCTAAACCTCATATTATATACATCATATTCTAAACCATATATTCTATGCCTTATATTCTAAACCTCATATTCTAAACCTCATATTCTATACCTGATATTCTATGCCTGATATTCTAAACCTCATATTCTAAACCTCATATTCTATACCTGATATTCTTAACCTGATATTCTAAACCTCATATTCTATACATCATATTCTAAACCTCATATTCTATACATCATATTCTAAACCTTATATTCTATACCTGATATTCTTAACCTGATATTCTAAACCGCATATTCTATACATCATATTCTAAACCTCATATTCTATGCATGATATTCTATGCTTGAAATTCTAAACCTCATATTCTATACCTCATATTCTAAACGTCATATTCTATACCGCATATGAAGCTCCACATTGAAATTTACCTAGAATACAGAGTGAATATAGCATATAAAATATAAATATTGTCTTCCCATCCAGACCTAATCAGTTCAGGGGTAGAGAATCCAGGCTGTCTGTCTGTCTGACAGCTGTGATCAATCACTGCTTTCATTTATTCCTTCGCTGAGGTTAAGTTAAATTTTGTTTAGTCCCCCACGGAGGTGTCCACAGGACACACACTGCCTGCTGACCCTCACACACACACTCACATATATACACACACACTCACATATATACACACACACTCACATATATACACACACACACTCACATATATACACACACTCACAAACACAGACACACACACAAACACAGACACACACACAGACACACACACACACACACACACACACACACACACACACACACACACACACACACACACACACACACACACACACACACACACACACACACACACACACACACTATCATCTACCTCTATATGTCATCAGGCTATCTCTCCTACCTCTCTGTCCTCTGTAGCTCAAAGCGTCTCATCTCTACCCACACCATCCGTCATTTAAGGCAATTAAATAATTCCTCAATAAAAATACCCAACTTAGCCACAGACAGACAGACAGAGAGACAGAGATAGAGAGCAGTCATCCACTCAGCCATTTCACAGCAGATCCTATTAGCTGGAGTTGTAGAAAAGGCAGTCTGAATACATAAAATGGAGAGCTTTATTGAGGGGCTGGAAGGTATTAGAGAGCAGATTACTTCTGGCTTATTTCTCCATCCTAGGAAATTACATTCCTCTCTTTGAGCACCCACGTTCTGAGTCACCACAGAAATCACCTGACTGACTCTCTTGTCTCTTGTTTTTTAACTTGTGGACTTTCGAAATAGCTGTTGTTGACGTTTGTTTTTCATAATTTATCTTCATAAGAAGATCTGGTATAATACATCACTTATTGACAACACAAAATGAAACCACTGTACTTTCTATCGACAGTATCAGATGTGTAAAGTACTGAAGTACAAATACTTGAAAGTACTAGAGTCACGTCTACTCCTGCTCCTCCCGCTGTGGTGTTCGACGTTGCCAGTTTACTAACCACAAGCCCTGGCTACCCATCATTACGCACACCTGGGCCTCATCATCAGGCACACCTGGACTCTATCACCTTCCTGATTACTCCACATATATATAGCCCTCTGTTGTTATTTCCCATCAGGCGTTATTGACTGTTTCCACGTCCCGACGCTAAACTTGTTTTTGTATTGTTTATTTCCACCTACTTCCTGACTACCAGTGTCTACATTAGAACTACTTAAGTCGTTTTTGGGGGTATCTGTACTTTACTTTACTATTTATATTTTTGACAACTTTTACTTTTACATCACTACATTCCTAAAGAAAATGATGTACCTTTTACTCCATATGTTTTCCCTGACAAAAGTACTCGTTACATTTTGAATGATTAGCATGACAAGAATATTGTCAAATTCACACACTTATCAAGAGAACGTCCCTACTGCCTCCGATCTGATGGTTTTACTAAACACATGCATCATTTGTAAATTGTGTTGGAGTGTGCCCCTAGCTATCTGTAAATAAATGTAACAAATTAAATGATGCCTTCTGGTTTGATTAATATAAGACATTTGGAACTATTTTTAAGTTTCATACTTAAGTATATTTTCGCAATTACATTTACTTTTGGTACTTAAGTATATTTAAAAAAAAAAATACTTTAACTGTTACTCGAGTAGCATTTTACTGGGTAACTTTCACTTTTATTCGAGTCATTTTCTATGAAGGTGTCTTTACTTGAACTCTAGTATGAAAATGGGATACTTTTTCCACCACAGTATTATTACCTACATAGATGATATCATGGTTGGGTAAATGTCCCTACAAGTATAATATGTGAAGCCGTTTGTATACATCCTCTTGTTAATACATAACCATTACCAAACCAACGCTGTATACAAAGACATCTCCACCCACCTCCTCTTTCCCATGTCTATTGTCAATATTGTCTAACTCAATACAATCCTCCTCACTGCATAATGCTGTTGGCCCTGCACGCCACGAAGCCAATGGGAAAGTCAATAGGACTTCAACTGCTCTGTGATTCTGATATTCCGCCAGAGAAACAACATTATACTCTGATAGCTCCACTCTGTTTTCACCTCTAAGGAACAAATATGAAGTATTTGTGGTTATTTTTCAGATAGGATTCTAGCTGTTGGGTCATAACAGATGTAAGGTTAGAGGGGTGATCTCGCAAAGGGGTTCTGTGTGTGTGTGTGTGTGTGTGTGTGTGTGTGTGTGTGTGTGTGTGTGTGTGTGTGTGTGTGTGTGTGTGTGTGTGTGCGTGTGCGTGTGCGTGTGCGTGTGCGTGTGCGTGTGCGTGCGTGCGTGCGTGATGTGTGTGTATATATGAGTGCTGGCCAAACTTTAAAACAGGTTTGGGCTTATTTTGGTAATACGACTTGATATTGCTGCAAGTCACATCTGTAAAGAATAGAGCTGCTCATTTGGTTTTAATCAAAACAAGCTGACGCTATACATGTCAGCGCCGTACTGAACTGCAAGATCTGAGAACAAAACACACACACACACACACACACACTATGTATACACACACGCTACACTACAATACACTATACACACACGCACACACACACACACACACACACACACACACACACACACACACACACACACACACACACACACACACACACACACACACACACACACACACACACACACACACACACACACACACACACACACACACACTATGTATACACACACACTACAGTACAATACACTATACACACACTACTACATGATAATTTGTATAAATAGTCAAATAGCTTTATCAGTAAGTGTGGAAAATGTGTTTTGTGAACAGAAGTAGCAGTGGACTCTGACGAATACACGGCGGGAGAATCGATAGAGGGGAGGAGCAGAGCAGCGTTTTGTCATCCAAGGGTACACTTCAATATCTAGGATCATTCATCATAGCCCTGGAACCGTGCTCCGTCTTCCCACTTAATTGAAAGCACACTGAAACAAGTTACTTACACCGAATGGGGTTTGGGTGTGCATGTCAAGTGGTGTGTTGGATCTCTTCTGTGTTCTGAATGAGACAGAGAACTTGGGAAGTATTTGAATATTCCAAGGCTGTCAGTTGAGAATGGGTTGTTTCTAAAGAGTGATGGTGTTGCATCAAGTCTAACGGCAAATAAAGGAAACGTTTTGAAAAGGAAAAGGAGTTGTTTGGAAAAAGGACTGTATGTGCACCTTCTTGAAAGAGTTAATCAGTGTCAGAAAGCGATCCCTTTCTCAAAAGCCAATCGCAAGTCACCGAAGTCCCAAGAAGATAGCAAGAAAATAGCAAGCAATAAAACCAAGCAATATAGAAACATTATATTTAATGTGAAACCCCCAGAACCTCATTTTCCCCTCATCCCCAAACCTCTCTCTCTCATTACTATGTGACACTGTGGAACCTCATTTCTCTCTCATTACTATGTGAAACCCGTGGAACCTCATTTCTCTCTCATTACTATGTGAAACCCGTGGAACCTCATTTCTCTCTCATTACTATGTGACACCGTGGAACCTCATTTCTCTCTCATTACTATGTGACACTGTGGAACCTCATTTCTCTCTCATTACTATGTGAAACCCGTGGAACCTCATTTCTCTCTCATTACTATGTGAAACCCATGGAACCTCATTTCTCTCTCATTACTATGTGAAACCCGTGGAACCTCATTTCTCTCTCATTACTATGTGACACCGTGGAACCTCATTTCTCTCTCATTACTATGTGACACTGTGGAACCTCATTTCTCTCTCATTACTATGTGAAACCCGTGGAACCTAATTTCTCTCTCATTACTATGTGAAACCTGTGGAACCTCATTTCTCTCTCATTACTATGTGACACTGTGGAACCTCATTTCTCTCTCATTACTATGTGAAACTCGTGGAACATAATTTCTCTCTCATTACTATGTGACACTGTGGAACCTCATTTCTCTCTCATTACTATGTGAAACCCGTGGAACCTCATTTCTCTCTCATTACTATGTGAAACCTGTGGAACCTCATTTCTCTCTCATTACTATGTGACACTGTGGAACCTCATTTCTCTCTCATTACTATGTGAAACTCGTGGAACATAATTTCTCTCTCATTACTATGTGAAACCCGTGGAACCTCATTTCCCCCTCATCACCAGTGGTGGTGATACTTAACTTACTTGAAAAGACTCAAGTAAATGTAAAAGTCAATCATTAAAAATACTACATGAGTAGAAGTCTGAAAGTATTTGCTTAAAAATACACATAAGTATCAAACGTAAAAGTATAAAACATTTCAAATTCCTTTTATTTCACAAACCAGCCGGCACCATTTAATTGTTTTCCTTTTTTCTTTAGAAAAAGCCACGGGCCCACTCCAACATTCAGATATCATTTACGAACCAAGCATGTGTGTTTAGTGAGTCTGCCAGATCAGAGGCAGTAGGGATGACCAGGGATGTTCGGTTGATAAGGGCTTGAATTTGACTATTTTCCTGTCCTGCTAAGCATTCAAAATGTAACAAGTAGTTTGGGTGTCAAGGGAAATGTAAGGAGTAAAAAGAAAAATATTTTCTTAAGGAATGTAGTGAAGTAAAAGTAAAAGTAGTCAACAACATAAATTGTAAACTACAGATACCCCAAAAAACATTTACGTATTTTCACTAAAGTACTTTTACACCACTGCTCATCACTATGTGAAACCCAACAAACCTCATTTCCCCCTCATCACTATGTGAAATCAACCAAACCTCATTTCCCCCTCATCACTATGTGAAACCCAACAAACCTAATTTCCCCCTCATCACTATGTGAAACCCACCAAACCTCATTTCCCCCTCATCACTATGTGAAACTCAACAAACCTCATTTCCCCCTCATCACTATGTGAAACCCAACAAACCTCATTTCCCCCTCATCACTATGTGAAACCAACCAAACCTCATTTCCCCCTCATCACTATGTGAAACCCAACAAACCTCATTTCCCCCTCAACACTATGTGAAACCCAACAAACCTCATTTCCCCCTCATCACTATGTGAAATCCACCAAACCTCATTTCCCCCTCATCACTATGTGAAACCCAACAAACCTCATTTCCCCCTCATCACTATGTGAAACCCAACAAACCTAATTTCCCCCTCATCACTATGTGAAATCCCCAGAACCTCTTCTATTTCTCATCACTTTATTTATTGTAAGAAATAAAACAACAAACCACAGTCTACCAGTTTAAATGCAGCCCACCATCTTTTTTTATTGTTTATTTTCAAATACATCTTTTTTTATGGCAATCTGTGGTTTAGATTTGGGGCTGGCAGGCTCTGGTACTAAGGATTCTATAGAGGTTTATTTGATTTTTGCTCCACATATGGTTTAGGGGACTTCAGGCGGGAAACCCCTTCTACCCTCTGTGAGTTATAGCTATATTATTCTCTTCCGTCCTGCTTTTTTCAGTCTGAGTTTGAACTTTGAGAATGTAGAGTTGTGACTGAGTGAGAGCATTGTTTTTGTCAGCGTCTCAGTGTTCTAGAATATTGGTGAAGATTCTAGAGTGTTCCGTAATGTTCCTAGACATCTGGAAAGCTGTCATGTTCTGTGTTCCGTTCTATGGTTGCCCTGGGTGACCCAGCTTGAACTCCAGTGAACCCCAGATGCTACTGTGTGTCACAGTGTCACTTCCAGAGGCAAGGAAAGGGGAGGATATATCTGCATGTACTGTATGTAAACCAGTTAACATCTGTCAAGCATATTCCTAGAATACATACAGCAGATGCACGTCTTCTTTGACCTATACCGACTGCTCACTTTACAATACAGAGTACCATGGATACAAACACCCGCACAACCAAAACAGAAACTATCATTGATGTTGAGAACGTGTAAAACGCTATGCTACAGTCCCAAGAACTTACACACACGGGACTGTGCAGTTTATCAGTATATATCTGCAAACTTCGAGGAAATGTCATATCGTATTTAATTTTTAAAGTTCTCTCCGCAAGCTTCCAAATGAATTTTAAAAAACTGCGGTTGAAATATTCCAGGACTCCAACTCCGTGAACCGCAGTCCTTATAGACATAACAGATGTGTCAGTTGCAGAAAAAAGGGTTGAAATTACCCACTGGGCAAAAATGGGTTAAATCAACGTTGTTTCCATGTCATTTCAACATGATGTGATGACGTTAAATCAATGTGGAAAACTGATTGGATTCTAAAAAAGTCATCAACTTTAAGGAAATGTCTTATTTTTTTGGCCCAACTTTTAACCTAAATCCAATGACATGATGATATTTTATAAATATAAATATATTACAAATATAAATCAAAAGACGTAGAACTGAAGTCTGTACCCAGTGGGTTACATCAAACTTTATACCCAAACGGCTCGAAATGCTCTTTCCGGGTATTGTCCATATCCAGGATCGTTCCTGAATGCAGAGGGACTTGTGAATGCATCGGAATACCACACGGAGCAGGCCCATCCAAATTCAGCCCTAGGTTCAAGAATAAATCAACGCAGTTTTCACATTTGGATGTTGACGAGGCTGGCCAATCACACACTCCCAGTCAAGATTTCTGCCGATATATTAAGTGGTGATTAGATGAGTCTCTTTCGCATTTCAAACAGAAAAGCTAATTTGTCTGTCTTGCTCTCGTCTTCAGTTTCATATGGTTCAGTTTTGCCTTCCTGAATCCATCAACTCTACCTTAATAGCAGACTGGAGAGTGTTTGTCTTTGTCTGTTCCAGTCCAACATGTAGAGATCTTGGCAAACTCCAACACGTACGTTCCTGCTAAAAGGTCCAGATATTTGAACACTATATCTGACATATTGCCATCTTGGCAAGCTCCAATACATGCGGTACTGCTTAGTCTGCCATGTGAGAAAATGTAGTTCACAGTCATGTTGCTTTGTGAAAATGTCAGACTTAGACCCAAGCTAGGCACAGTTCTTTGCTGACCCTTGGGTTGACTGCATATATGTACTCCCGAGTGGCACTGCATCTCAGTGCTAGTGGCGTCACTACAGACCCGGGTTCGATTCCAGGCTGTATCACAACTGGACGTGATTGGGAGTTCCATAGGGCGGCACACAATTGGCCCAGCGTCATCCGGGTTAGGGTTTGGCCGTTGTAGGCCGTCATTGTAAATAAGAATTTGTTAGTAATAACTGACTTGCCTAGTTAAATAAAGTTTAAAAAATTAAAAAATTCAATATTTGACTGGTTGATGCGTAGTCTTCAAACTGGACAGCAGCGAATGATGCCTACTCTCCACAGACTCCATTACTGATCATAGGTGGGTTTTTAAACTACAAGAATCATTTCAATATGCATCTTTACATTTGAGGAAAAAGGCCTGGAAATTACACAAGAAACTCATCTCATGGATAGCAATGATGACATTTTCCACAGAACAAACCTGTGTACAGAACAAACCTGTGTACATTTGTAGGTTGTTTGAGGTCACGACATCAACACATCTGTCAAGGCCTGAGGATCTCTGCAGGCCAATGAGCCTTGTCGATTATTTTCATAAAAAGCTATAAAAAACAGCAATTATAAAAAATGTGAAAATGAATTAATCTTCTACAATCTATAAAGCTATTAAACAGCGTAATTAAAAAGATGAGCGACTAAATTGGAGAAAATTCTACTTCCCTGCACAAGTGACTGTGAAGTTTAACTCGTGTTTGTTTTCGCAAATTTGTCAAACAATAACATTAACTTGAAATATTAATCCAATATGTGGTGTCGATAGAAGCACCCTATTAGAGAGGCCTGGTCCATGCGTCATTACACCTTTCTAATGGTCTACAGGTCATTAACCCTCGATGGTCACACACACACACACACACACACACACACACACACACACACACACACACACACACACACACACACACACACACACACACACACACATGGGAGACAAAGGTGATAGATTAACCATTTTAGGTAGCAACATACTAAGCTAGCTCTAGCTGTCCCTAGCAACAAAGGACCTTTATATGCACATTACAATAGTCAACATTAAAAACTGATTTTACCTTTACACTTACAAACAATGAAAATCTCATCTCTACCTACACGTGATGCAGAGATCTGCAACTTCCCAATTTCATGTATTTATCGAGACAAGTTGTCGAATAAACCCCTTGAGACGACATGTCTCTTGTCTGAGGACAGTTCTGATTCAACAGTATTGTGTTTGTTCTGCTCTGTCTCCCCGTCCTGATATTATGATCCAGGGTGTGTGTCAGAGACGGACATTAGGTCACCTCTACATCAGGACTGTAATGGGGCTGGATCCCCCTGGTAGAGTGGGCCACTTCTTTGCATTAGCCAGTCAGGTATGACAGCCTGCCTTGCTTTGCCTTAATATCCATTATCCTTCCCCTTAGCTGACTGTGTGTGTGTGTGTGTGTGTGTGTGTGTGTGTGTGTGTGTGTGTGTGTGTGTGTGTGTGTGTGTGTGTGTGTGTGTGTGTGTGTGTGTGTGTGTGTGTGTGTGTGTGTGTGTGTGTGTGTGTGTGTGTGTGTGTGTGTCAGTGTGTGTGTTCTGTTGTGTTTCCATGTGTGTATATGTGTTGTGTGTGTCCATGCGTGTGTGTGGATTAATAATACATGAAAGTGGTATTTCAGTTCTCCAAATCATCCAAGAGGTCAGGTCACCTCTTCGCTCTGAACTTTGTATGATGCGCTGGAGCGTAGTCAGATGGTAAAGGTCTCGGACAAGACGACCAGCTCTGTCTCGCAAGCACAAGTAGTTTATAAACATCCAACCAACCTATCACCGCAACATGGAGTTGAAGTACTGAGAGAGAGACTTTTTAGAACGTACATCTGCAGCTAAACTGGTATCTTCTATTGATTTTTCCTGAAGCCTGTAATCTTGGCAGCTTGTAACAGAAAGATGGGGGGAAATAAATTCAGAAAAAAAAGAAATGTCCCTTTTTCAGGACCCTGTCTTTCAAAGATAATTCGTAAAAACCCAAATAACTTCACAGATCTTCATTGTAATGGGTTTAAACACTGTTCACTATGCTTCTTCAATGAACCATAAACAATTAATGAACATGCACCTGTGGAATGGTCGTCAAGACACTAACAGCTTACAGACGGTAGGCAATTAAGGTCACAGATATGAAAACTTAGGACACTAAAGAGGCTTTCTACTGACTCTGAAAAACACCAAAAGAAAGATTCCCTGGGTCCCTGCTCATCTGCGTGAGCGTGCCTTAGCAATGCTGCAAGGAGGCATGAGGACTGCAGATGTGGCCAGGGCAATAAATTACAATGTCCGTACTGTGAGACGCCTAAGACAGCACTACAGGGAGACAGGATGGACAGCTGATCATCCTCGCAGTGGCAGACCAAGTGTAATAACACCTGCACAGGATTGGTACATCGAACATCACACATGCTGTACAGGTACAGGATGGCAACAACAACTGCCCGAGTTACACCAGGAACGCACAATCCCTCCATCAGTGCTCAGACTGTCCGCAATAGGCTGAGAGAGGCTGTACTGAGGGCTTGTAGGCCTGTTGTTAGGCAGGTCTTCACCAGACATCACCGCCAACAACGTTGCCTATTGGCACAAACCCACCGTTGCTGGACCAGACAGGACTGGCAAAACGTCCTCTTCACTGACGCGTTTTTTTTCTCACCAGGGGTGATGGTCGGATTTGCGTTTATCGTCGAAGGAATGAGCGTTACACCGAGGCCTGTACTCTGGAGTGGGATCAATTTGGAGGTGGAGGGTCCATCATGGTCTGGGGCGGTGTGTCACAGCATCATCGGACTGAGCTTGTTGTCATTGCAGGCAATCTCAACGCTGTGCGTTACAGGGAAGACATCCTCCTCCCTCAGGTGGTACTCTTCCCTCAGGCTCATCCTGACATGATCCTCCAGCATGACAATACCACCAGCCATACTGCTCATTCTGTGGGTGATTTCCTGCGAGACAGGAATGTCAGTGTTCTGCCATGACCAGCGAAGAGCCCGGATCTCAATCCCATTGAGCACGTCTGGGACCTGTTGGATCGGAGGGTGAGGGCTAGGGCTATTCCCCCCAGAAATGTCCAGGAACTTGCAGGTGCCTTGGTGGACGAGTGGGGTAACATCTGACAGCAAGAACTGGTAAATCTGGTGGAGTCCATGAGGAGGAGATGCACTGCAGTAATTAATGCAGCTGGTGGCCACACCCGATACTGACTGTTACTTTGATTTCGACCCCCTCCCCATTTGTTCAGGGACACATTATTCAATTTCTGTAAGTCACATGTCTGTGGAGCTTGTTCAGTTTATGTCTCAGTTGTTGAATCTTTTTATGTTCATACAAATATTTAAGAGAGGAAGTTTCTTTTTTTGCTGATTTTATCATTTAATTTGTTCAAATGACTCTCGATTGGATCGAGATGCAAATGGGGGAGACAGGCACATTTAAGATGAGATAGCAGCAATTTCACATAATTGTTTTCAGGGTAGAATACCTAGATAACTAGTAGTTTACCTTTCCTATGAAATTGACTTGGTGAAAATACAGCTACGGTTGTTTTATTCAGCTAATTAGGGCTGGAG
Organism: Salvelinus fontinalis; assembly: GCF_029448725.1. NCBI lineage: Eukaryota > Metazoa > Chordata > Actinopteri > Salmoniformes > Salmonidae > Salvelinus > Salvelinus fontinalis. The sequence continues at coordinate 10,905,255 of NC_074671.1, read as the reverse complement.
TCTTTGAGTGCTATCCGTCATGATATTTTTATCTGTATTGATAAAATAGAGTACTCCATCTCTGGATGAGTTTCCTTTATGATATTTCAATGAAGAGCTCACATGATACGCAGTGATATTCAAGGCTTTGTCAATACAATTGATTCAGTCAGTAAAACTAAGGAATATGTGAGTGTACTGTAGTAAAACACAGTAGACACAGAACTATGGTTATTCATCCTATAGTCAAACTATAGGCCTATCACTCTGTTTACACCTGATATTAACATAGCTTCATATCCAATCCATTTTTTTACACTTTTGTCCAATCCCTTTCGTCAGGGTTAAAATGTATCTTACTGAGGCTTTCTTTATTCATAGGAAAGCAATCCCCATCATCAAATTTACAAGGACATCCTACATTATATGAAAAGCTTGTTCTTAGTCAGTACTTGCAGGGCATTGACAGTCTCTCTGTCTACTCTCTCTATCTGTAGTTGATTGTATTTTATTCTCTGTGAAAGGTTAAGTCATCCTTCCTTCACGTTAACTTCATTATGTGTGTAGCTGGGGGAGGCTGCAGAGACATAGTCTGTGTTGGTCATTGAGTTGTGACTGTGCATACGCAGCTATAGACCACGGGTAAGATAGAGCTATTTCAAATTTAACAATAGCGATAGTACCTTCTAAATGTGTTTTTGTGAAATAAAGTTCCCCAAGAAGGAGTAAATTAAACAAAGTTTGTTTTTAGTTGTGCTATCACACTAAAACAGTTAAATAGTAAACTGCCATGTCTTCCATACTACCAGGTACATTAGGGGAAAATTATATATAACAATAAAAACAAGTGTGCTGGAGTTTTTATTTTTATACCATACTAAAACAAAATGTAAACTATTGTCTACAATAAAGTCACAATCTGTCAATGTCTGTCCATTCATCCATCTTAGCCAGTCTTCAATATTCAGAAACACAGGACGAGTGGACAATCAGGGTCGTGCAACAGTCCCACCTTTCATTACCAACCCACACACTGGTGTTATTTTTCACCCTGCTTTATTAGCTAAGGTCAGCTCATTATCAGTCCAGGCTAATGAAGGTCAGTGGTGTAGTACGTCTCTGTGCTGATGGTCTATAGCTGATTGAGATAAGTACTCCTCTTCGACCCCCTCCATCTTCCTGATGGAGTGGTCGTGTGGAATTAGGACCCTGCTTGCTTGCACAATGAGATCCGTGTTCAACTTTTATATACATTGTGTTATGTATAATTACCCTTTCCATATTTACACATTGCCCGAAAAAAAACTTCCCTAATCTCAATTGTGGCACCATTGCATAGATATTTTCGGACATGACAAAAGAGACAATCTTGGTGCTAATTATTCCTGATAGAGAAAGGAAGAAGAAACATATTGCTCACATATTGTAGATATATCATGACATGAATTGTGCTTTAATAGAATGAAAAGTATCAACATTATTATTATATGAAAATGATGGACGGATGGAAGTTAATGAAGTGGAATAAGAACAACATGTATGTATCAGGAACATACGATAACATTATCTATTGCTCCTGTATTTACCATGATTAGCACCTCTTGTAGACTGTCCAATGTGTCACTCAATTAGAAGACCATAACAGTGCTGTGCTATTGAATGTATAATTATTGTGACAATACATCAATCAGTCTGTTCATGGAGCCCATAACATATGAAATACAGTACAGAAACTAAGCTATACTATAACACAATTAATGGAATAGAATTGAATAGAATATAACGTGTTTATGTTTATGTTATTAACGTTCATACAGGCAACAAGACTTAACACATCTGAAAAACACACAGAATTCCTACAAATATCCTTTCATTGTTACAATAATTTTCTCTGTAAGATCGTGTTATTTAGTGAAGAGGTTTTCCTCCTGATCCATTCTCTGGTTTAGCAGCAGACCTCTCTGGGTTATAGTGGAAAACCCTCCGTTTAAAATCCCTTACCTCTGGGTTGTATTTGAAACCCAGTTCGTATTCTCAGGCCTGTCTAACAAGCAGCGGATACAGGTCTGTACTACGCCGGGCGGTAAATCGATAGACGGCCGTCTCCCAGGCCTCTATATAGATTATGAATCAGGAGCTGGAGGGGGGAGAGTAAGGTGGTGGTTGCAGAGGACATCTCAATAATGTAAAATGGTTTCCTTTCCCCATTGCTTTTATGATATGCAGTGATTTGTAAACACTGGATTTGCGGAAAGCAATGTGGGAAGTCTGTCAGGGGGCTTGATTAATCGATAGGCGACAGCCTCCTAGGAATACATATAGATTATGAATCAGGAGTGGATAGGGGAAGCAGTACCGTGGTGGCTACTGGAGGGAGACAGGGCGCATCTCAATATGAGAAATGGTCTCCCTATTCTTCACTGATTAAAAAATATATGATTTGGGAAATCAATGGGTTGGGTGGTATACAAGGATGTAAGCTTCCCACAGCTAAATAAGTTTTATTCCTTTTAATTCGTTTTTAGAAATAAAACTAGATACAAATCAACAAACAGCAAGCGTATTACACTTTGTAAAACAGATTATATTTTTATTTTATTTTTTATTTTATTTTTTTATATTGAGCCCCATTCCTCATTCCAGGCTCCAAAGCTCACTGGGTTTTGTTTACAGATGGTATCTAAGTGGCTTGATTAAGCTGCCAATGGATATTGGCATGTGTCTACACCCCATAGACCCCACAGAGGCAGCTATTAGTATCGGAGACCATGGGGTTGCTACAACACAAACTGAACATGTCATCTCTCTCACCCCCAGTCCCAGTACAGACATAGACAGACATATAGACACACGTGCACACACACATACGCACAAATACTTGTATACACACACTCACCCAATACATACATACATACATACACAGACATCAGTATAGTAGTGGTATCCAGCAGTATCCAGGTTGGACCCACACTGCCCCCTGGCTCTCCTGTCTGTCTATCTTTTAGAAAAGGCCTGCTTCAAAAGTCATCCCTAACCACAGATTGTAACGGACCAAAGCGCAGTGTGGTAAGTGTTCATGATTTAATCATAAAACTGAACACTGAATAACAAAAACAAAGAGAAACGAACGAAACCGAAACAGTTCTGTCTGGTGCAGACACAAAACAGAAAACAACTACCCACAAAACACAGGTGGGAAAAGGCTACCTAAGTATGGTTCTCAATCAGAGACAACGATAGACAGCTGCCTCTGATTGAGAACCACACCTGGCCAAACACACAGAAATAAAAAACATAGAACACAAAACATAGAACGCCCACCCCAACTCACACCCTGACCAAACCAACATAGAGACATAAAAAGGGTCTCTAAGGTCAGGGCGTGACACAGATCTAGGATCAGATTGTAGCTGTAGCTGTTGCGGTTGGAGCAGGCCAGGGTCCCGCCCCTCAGGAGTCAGGAGGTAGTCATGAGGGCAACACACTAACCCCTGATACTATAAACCATGAGGAGGGAGGGAGGGAGGTAGTCATGAGGGCAACACACTAACCCCTGATACTATAAACCATGAGGAGGGAGGGAGGGAGTCATGAGGGCAACACACTAACCCCTGATACTATAAACCATGAGGAGGGAGGGAGGGAGGTAGTCATGAGGGCAACACACTAACCCCTGATACTATAAACCATGAGGAGGGAGGGAGGGAGGGAGTCATGAGGGCAACACACTAACCCCTGATACTATAAACCATGAGGAGGGAGGGAGGGAGGTAGTCATGAGGGCAACACACTAACCCCTGATACTATAAACCATGAGGAGGGAGGGAGGGAGGGAGTCATGAGGGCAACACACTAACCCCTGATACTATAAACCATGAGGAGGGAGGGAGGTAGTCATGAGGGCAACACACTAACCCCTGATACTATAAACCATGAGGAGGGAGGGAGGGAGGGAGTCATGAGGGCAACACACTAACCCCTGATACTATAAACCATGAGGAGGGGGGGAGGGAGGTAGTCATGAGGGCAACACACTAACCCCTGATACTATAAACCATGAGGAGGGGGGGAGGGAGGTAGTCATGAGGGCAACACACTAACCCCTGATACTATAAACCATGAGGAGGGGGGGAGGGAGGTAGTCATGAGGGCAACACACTAACCCCTGATACTATAAACCATGAGGAGGGAGGGAGGGAGGTAGTCATGAGGGCAACACACTAACCCCTGATACTATAAACCATGAGGAGGGAGGGAGGGAGGGAGTCATGAGGGCAACACACTAACCCCTGATACTATAAACCATGAGGAGGGGGGGAGGGAGGGAGTCATGAGGGCAACACACTAACCCCTGATACTATAAACCATGAGGAGGGAGGGAGGGAGGTAGTCATGAGGGCAACACACTAACCCTTGATACTATAAACCATGAGGAGGGAGGGAGGGAGTCATGAGGGCAACACACTAACCCCTGATACTATAAACCATGAGGAGGGGGGGAGGGAGGGAGTCATGAGGGCAACACACTAACCCCTGATACTATAAACCATGAGGAGGGAGGGAGGTAGTCATGAGGGCAACACACTAACCCTTGATACTATAAACCATGAGGAGGGAGGGAGGGAGGGAGTCATGAGGGCAACACACTAACCCTTAATACTATAAACCATGAAGAGGGAGGGAGGGAGGGAGTCATGAGGGCAACACACTAACCCCTGATACTATAAACCATGAGGAGGGGGGGAGGGAGGGAGTCATGAGGGCAACACACTAACCCCTGATACTATAAACCATGAGGAGGGAGGGAGGGAGTCATGAGGGCAACACACTAACCCCTGATACTATAAACCATGAGGAGGGAGGGAGGGAGGTAGTCATGAGGGCAACACACTAACCCTTGATACTATAAACCATGAGGAGGGGGGGAGGGAGGGAGTCATGAGGGCAACACACTAACCCTTGATACTATAAACCATGAGGAGGGAGGGAGGGAGGTAGTCATGAGGGCAACACACTAACCCTTGATACTATAAACCATGAGGAGGGAGGGAGGGAGGGAGTCATGAGGGCAACACACTAACCCCTGATACTATAAACCATGAGGAGGGAGGGAGGGAGGGAGTCATGAGGGCAACACACTAACCCCTGATACTATAAACCATGAGGAGGGAGGGAGGTAGTCATGAGGGCAACACACTAACCCCTGATACTATAAACCATGAGGAGGGGGGGAGGGAGGTAGTCATGAGGGCAACACACTAACCCTTGATACTATAAACCATGAGGAGGGAGGGAGGGAGGTAGTCATGAGGGCAACACACTAACCCCTGATACTATAAACCATGAGGAGGGAGGGAGGGAGGGAGGAGGGCAACACACTAACCCCTGATACTATAAACCATGAGGAGGGAGGGAGGGAGGTAGTCATGAGGGCAACACACTAACCCCTGATACTATAAACCATGAGGAGGGAGGGAGGGAGGTAGTCATGAGGGCAACACACTAACCCCTGATACTATAAACCATGAGGAGGGGGGGAGGGAGGTAGTCATGAGGGCAACACACTAACCCCTGATACTATAAACCATGAGGAGGGGGTGAGGGAGGGAGTCATGAGGGCAACACACTAACCCCTGATACTATAAACCATGAGGAGGGAGGGAGGGAGGGAGGAGGGCAACACACTAACCCCTGATACTATAAACCATGAGGAGGGGGGGAGGGAGGTAGTCATGAGGGCAACACACTAACCCCTGATACTATAAACCATGAGGAGGGAGGGAGGGAGGGAGGAGGGCAACACACTAACCCCTGATACTATAAACCATGAGGAGGGAGGGAGGGAGGGAGTCATGAGGGCAACACACTAACCCCTGATACTATAAACCATGAGGAGGGAGGGAGGGAGGTAGTCATGAGGGCAACACACTAACCCCTGATACTATAAACCATGAGGAGGGAGGGAGGGAGGGAGTCATGAGGGCAACACACTAACCCCTGATACTATAAACCATGAGGAGGGAGGGAGGGAGGTAGTCATGAGGGCAACACACTAACCCCTGATACTATAAACCATGAGGAGGGAGGGAGGGAGGGAGTCATGAGGGCAACACACTAACCCCTGATACTATAAACCATGAGGAGGGAGGGAGGGAGGTAGTCATGAGGGCAACACACTAACCCCTGATACTATAAACCATGAGGAGGGAGGGAGGGAGGGAGTCATGAGGGCAACACACTAACCCCTGATACTATAAACCATGAGGAGGGAGGGAGGGAGGGAGTCATGAGGGCAACACACTAACCCCTGATACTATAAACCATGAGGAGGGGGGGAGGGAGGTAGTCATGAGGGCAACACACTAACCCCTGAAACTATGAACCATGAGGAGGGAGGGAGGGAGGTAGTCATGAGGGCAACACACTAACCCCTGATACTATAAACCATGAGGAGGGAGGGAGGGAGGTAGTCATGAGGGCAACACACTAACCCCTGATACTATAAACCATGAGGAGGGAGGGAGGGAGGGAGGAGGGCAACACACTAACCCCTGATACTATAAACCATGAGGAGGGAGGGAGGGAGGGAGGGAGGAGGAAAGGAGGTGAGAGAGGGGCTTAGAGTGGATAGAGAGAAACGGGAAATAAATAGAGTATGCTGCTTTACAATTACAGCAGCTATATTATCAAGTTTATATTGTTTTATTTCATTGATCTTATTTCTTCTTCTAGTGTAATTTCTGTTTCTGTCTCCTCTACAATTGTTTTTTGTAATACTTTAGATTCAAGGTCATCGAGGACGCTCAACACATAGATGATTCATCTGTCAGTCAACTGCACAGCTTCCTGCCATGAGCCCGCCCCTTTCCTATCCTGCAGGGGCAATGATAGTGTGTGTGTGTGTGTGTTCATGCGTGTGCACGTCCGTGCGTTCACCAGTGTGTGTGTATGTGTGTAATATCAGAGGCCATTGAGCCCCTACATCATACTGTGTTGTGATGACTAACTGAAAGGCAGCACATTACATTACACACCGGGTCCTCCTACACCACAGGAGTGTGTTTTCAGGCCCATTTCAATCTACATGATGATTATTACCACACAGGAGAAACCTGTCCACAGCCACACAGTGCTGATATATTAACACACACAAACACACACAGAAATAAATAACGGCAGACGTCAACCACAATTAACTATTCTGTCATGCTAGCTGTTGTTGATACACATTATAACAGTGCACAACAATGCCCACATTCCAATATTATTCCAAGTTTATTTAGCCTTTACCTTTAATCTTCATCTGGACAGACAGGGTTGGCATGGTTACTTTCTAAATGTAATCCGTTACAGTTACTAGTTACCTGTCCAAAATTGTTATCAGTAACAGAACTTTTGGATTACCCAAACTCAGTAAGGTAATCTGATTACTTTCTCAAACGCATTTGGTGTGGCATCATAGTGGTCTCTGACTTGGGGTCAGACTCACTCAGGTGGAACTAACATAAACTCGTGCCCTTTTTTCGATGCTGATGAGAATGTCATTGAGAAAACAGAACGTCATAAAAAGTCATTACAGCCTTATTACATTACAACGTCATTAAAGCCTTTTTCTAAAATTGATTAACCTCTATCGAGCCTCTACCCCGAATCCGGGAGCACCCCCCCCCCCCCCCCCCCCCCCACACACTGATTAGCATCGCTAGCATAGCGTCACAATTAAATAGTAGCATCTAAATATCATTAAATCACAAGTCCAAGACACCTAATGAAAGATACAGATCCTGTGAATAAAGCCACCATTTCAGATTTTTTAAATGTTTTACAGGGAAGACAAAATATGTAAATCTATTAGCTAACCACGTTAGCAAAAGACACCATTTTTCTTTGTCCACCATTTTCTCTCTCCACCAGTAGCTATCACCAATTCGGCTAAACTAAGATATTGATAGCCACTAACCAAGAAAAAACCTCATCAGATGACAGTCTGATAACATATTTATGGTATAGGATAGGTTTTGTTAGAAAAATGTGCATATTTCAGGTATAAATCATAGTTTGCCATTGCGGCCACCATCACAAATCTCACCAAAGCTCCTAGAATTACTATAGAGAGCAACTTGTATTACCAATTTACTCATCATAAAACATTTCTTAAAAATACACAGCACATAGCAATGGAAAGACACAGATCTTGTGAATTCAGACAACATTTCAGATTTTCTAAGTGTTTTACGGCGAAAACACAATAAATCGTTATATTAGCATACCACATATGCAAACGTTACCCGACCATTGATTCAAGCCAAAGAGAGTGATATCGTTATCATCGCCAAAATATATTAATTTTTTCACTAACCTTCTCAGAATTCTTCAGATGACACTCCTGTAACATCATATTACAACATACATATAGAGTTTTTTCGAAAATGTGCATATTTAGCCATAAAAAAACGTGGTTATACAATGACAATACTAGCAAAACTAGCCTGAAAATGTCGGTCGCCATCTTTCACAGTGATCTTGTCTCATGGATATCTATTCATAAACTTGACAAAAAAAAATATAAGTTGGACAGCTATCGAAAGACAAATTAGTTCTTAATGCAATCGCTGAATTACATTTCTAAAATTATCCTTACTGTGCAATACAGGGTTCGCCAAGCGAAGCTATGCCAAACAAAATGGCGGAATATGCGATTAAAATTTTTCGACAGAACAACAATTTATCATCTTAAATATTTCTTACTTTGAGGTGATCTTCCATCAGATTCTTGGGCAATGTATCCTTTCTTGGGTCTAATATTCTTTTGGTCGAAAGATGCCCTCTGTCCGTCGAAATGCCCACTAACGTTCGACCGGGACCCCGAAACGTGCCCGGCTCTTCAAAGAGCATCATATAGAAATGCCTCAAAATCGCACTAAACGGATATAAATTGCTATAAAACGGTTTAAATTAACTACCTTATGATGTTTCTAACACCTATAACGAGTAAAAACATGACCGACGCTATATTACTGGCTAAACCAAGGCTTGGAAAAAGGCCAGTCAGATATCCTTCTTGCGTTGAGCGCAGAGTCCAAAAGAACGGTACTTCCGGTATTTTGTCATTTATAGAGGCCATGATTGCGCAATCGACTCCATTCAAATTGTCACCACTTACTGACATCTAGAGGAAGGCGTGGGCAGTGTTTGTATCCTCATAGGATCTACAGTGGCTTTAAAACTGATCTGGAACCAGAGGCCAAGAGTTCTGAAAACTCACTCACTGGGAGGAAAAGTGCTGTAGAATGAGTTCTGTTCCACTCAGAGACATAATTCAAACGGCTATAGAAACTAGAGTGTTTTCTATCCAATAATAACAATAATATGCATATTGTACGAGCAAGAATTGAGTACTAGGCAGTTTAATCTGTAGAGAAAATTATGCTAATGCGAAACAGCACCCCCTATAGTTGCAAGAAGTTAAAGCGAGACCGCACCGAAATTAATGGCGGAATATGAGTTTTACATTTTTCAACAGAACAACGCTTTAACATCATAAATAGTTCTTACTTTTTGATGAGCTCACCTCAGAATCTTGGGCAAGTTGTCCTTTGTTCAAAAGAATCGTTGCTCGGTTGTAGATTGTCGCCTTCAACTTTGGAATTAGCAGTAAACATTAGCCATGTGGCCCAGACGTGCCCAACTCACTAGAACGCAGCACAAAGAAATATCCGAAAATCGCAATATACTGATATAAACTGATATAACTCGGTTTAAAATAACAACATTATGATGTCTTTAACACCTATATCGAATAAAATCAGAGCCGGATGTATCTAAGGGCTATAACGGGAGCTTTCTAGAACGCCATCCTGAGGTCTGTCTTGCGTCATGGCGAACAAAGAAAAGACCCCACGTTCCCAGTCCATTTATATGGCCTCAGATCTGCCTAGCAACACCATTCCAATTCTCACTCTTTGCTGACATCCAGGGGAAGGCGTATGCAGTGCATCTCGACCAATAGACGACTTGCAAATTAATAAACTGACCTCAGAACAGCCTGACTGATTTCAGATTTCTCACTACCTCATAGGAAAATTGCTCCAACTTGAGTTCTGTTTTACTCACAGATATAATTCAAACGGTTTTAGAAACTAGAGAGTGTTTTCTATCCAATAGTAATAATAATATGCATATTGTACGAGCAAGAATTGAGTAGAGGCAGTTTAATTTGGGAACAAAATTTTTACAAAGTGAAAACAGCACCCCCTATTGAGAAAAGGTTAACAGCTTCTACCCCCAAGCCATAAGACAGCTGAACAATTAATCAAATGGCAAACAGACTATTTACATTGACACCCCCCACCCCATTTGTTTTGTACACTGCTGCTACTCACTGTTTATTATCTGTGCATAGTCACCTCACCCCTATCTACGTGTACAAATTACCTCGACTAACCTGTATCCCCAGACATTGACTCGGTACCGGTACCCCCTGTAAATTGCCTCGTTATTGTTATTTTATTGTTTTACTTTTTATTGTTTTTGACTTTAGCTTATTTGGTAAATATTTTCTTAACTCTATTGGAACTGCAGTTGGTTAAAGGCTTGTAGTAAGCATTTCACAGTAAGGTCTACACCTGTTGTATTCCGCGCATGTGACAAATAATTAAAGTTTGATTTGATTTGATTTGACATCACACTTGGAGTTTGCCAAAAGGCACCTAAAGGAGAAACAAGATTATCTGGTTTGATGAGAGATCCTTGATGAAAACCTGCACCAGAGCATTGGGGTGAAGGTTCACCTTCCTACAGGAGAAGGACCCTAAGCACCCAGCCAAGACAACTACCTCGTACCCCTGCAGATTGATCTGGTGCTGGTACTCCCTGTATATAGCTTCACATTGATCTGGTACTCCCTGTATTCAACAACCCATTGATCTAGTACTGATACTCCCTGTAGATAGCTTTACAATGACCTGGTACCGATACTCCCTGTATTCAACTCCACATTGATCTGGTACTGGTACTCCTGGATATGGTACTGGTACTTCCTGTGTATAGCTATATATTGATATGGTACTGGTACTCTCTGTATATAGCTCTATATTGATATGGTACTGGTACTCCCTGTATATAGCTCTATATTGATCTGGTACTGGTACTCCCTGTATATAGCTCTATATTGATATGGTACTGGTACTCCCTGTACATAGCTCCACATAGATCTGGTACTGGTACTCCCTGTATATAGCTCTATATTGATCTGGTACTGGTATTTCCTGTATATAGCTCTATATTGATCTGGTACTGGTATTTCCTGTATATAGCTCCACATTGATCTGGTACTGGTACTCCCTGTACATAGCTCCACATAGATCTGGTACTGGTACTCCCTGTATATAGCTCTATATTGATCTGGCACTGGTACTCTCTGTATATAGCTCTATATTGATCTGGTACTGGTACTCCCTGTATATAGCTCTATATTGATCTGGTACTGGTACTCCCTGTATATAGCTCTACATTGATCTGGTACTGGTACTCCCTGTATATAGCTCTATATTGATCTGGTACTGGTACTCCCTGTATATAGCTCTATATTGATATGGTACTGGTACTTGCTGTATATAGCTCCACATTGATCTGGTACTGGTATTTCCTGTATATAGCTCTATATTGATATGGTACTGGTACTTCCTGTATATAGCTCCACATTGATCTGGTACTGGTATTTCCTGTATATAGCTCTATATTGATATGGTACTGGTACTTCCTGTAAATAGCTCTATATTGATATGGTACTGGTACTCCCTGTGTATAGCTATATATTGATATGGTACTGGTACTCTCTGTATATAGCTCTATATTGATATGGTACTGGTACTCCCTGTATATAGCTCTATATTGATCTGGTACTGGTACTCCCTGTATATAGCTCTATATTGATATGGTACTGGTACTCCCTGTACATAGCTCCACATAGATCTGGTACTGGTACTCCCTGTATATAGCTCTATATTGATCTGGTACTGGTACTCCCTGTATATAGCTCTATATTGATCTGGTACTGGTACTCCCTGTATATAGCTCTATATTGATATGGTACTGGTACTCCCTGTATATAGCTCTATATTGATCTGGTACTGGTACTCCCTGTATATAGCTCTATATTGATATGGTACTGGTACTTGCTGTATATAGCTCCACATTGATCTGGTACTGGTATTTCCTGTATATAGCTCTATATTGATATGGTACTGGCACTTCCTGTATATAGCTCCACCTTGATCTGGTACTGGTATTTCCTGTATATAGCTCTATATTGATATGGTACTGGTACTTCCTGTATATAGCTCCACATTGATCTGGTACTGGTACTTCCTGTATATAGCTCCACGTTGATGTGGTACTGGTACTCTCTGTATATAGCTCTATATTGATCTGGTACTGGTACTTCCTGTATATAGCTCTATATTGATCTGGTACTGGTACTTCCTGTATATAGCTCTATATTGATCTGGTACTGGTATTTCCTGTATATAGCTCTATATTGATATGGTACTGGTACTTCCTGTATATAGCTCCACGTTGATATGGTACTGGTACTCCCTGTGTATAGCTCTATATTGATCTGGTACTGGTACTTCCTGTATATAGCTCTATATTGATCTGGTACTGGTACTCCCTGTATATAGCTCCACATTGATCTGGTACTGGTATTTCCTGTACATAGCTCTATATTGATATGGTACTTGTACTCCCTGTATATAGCTCTATATTGATCTGGTACTGGTACTCCTGTATATAGCTCCGTTCTTCTATATTTTATTCTTCTTGTGTTATATTCTTTTTAACTCTGCATCACTGAGAAAGGGCTGGTAAATAAGCATTTCTCAGTATCTACACTTGTTGTACTCACATACTCGCATGTGACAAATGAAGTTACATTTTGAATTGATTTGTAGTATGGCAAGAGCTCTGGGATGAACCAATGATTGTGAACCTCAACCTCTTGTCTGTTGGGTTGAAGTAAGCCCTGTGTTCAGTGTTATGTAGCGTGCTTATTCTCGTCTCTTCTCTCTCTCCTACTTTGCTCTCTGTCTTTCTCTTTATCTCTTACCTCTCTCTTTCTGTCTCTCTCTCCCTCTCCCCTGTTCAGAGCCCAGAAGCAGAGGTGTTGAGAGCATCAGGTTGCACGGTGAGATCAATCAGTAACAATCATTTCCATTGTCATCCAGACAGACAAGAGGAATCCAAATGGACCCTGCGATCTATACACACACACACGTAAGCGCGCGCACACACACACACACACACACACACACACACACACACACACACACACACACACACACACACACACACACACACACACACACACACACACACACACACACACACACACACACACACACACACACCACAATAACGCAACAACAGGTTAGAGAGTAGGGATGAAATGCTTGAACCGGGCTAAGAGAAGGGTGCTCACATCCACTCGTAACATACTGCTCGTCAATGGGGGGAAACTGACCCAAAATCCAGTAGCTGTCTCTTTTCTAATGACCGTAACTCCCCTTCAGATGTTTTACTGAAAAGCTGAGTGTTACACAAAAGCTTCCCAAGGCCTGGTTTGCACTAGAGATGTTTCAGTATTTTTTCCTTATTCAGCCGTGGACGCTTCACTGTCTACATAGTGTAGTAATGTGAACCTAATCTCTCAGAAACACCTGCCAATGAACACTATCATTTCTCTGTCTCTCTCTAGTTTTCTCCCTTCTATTTTAGCTGTGAAAACCTGAACCATTTCTCTGTCTCTCTCTAGTTTTCTCCCTTCTATTTTAGCTGTGAAAACCTGAACCATTTCTCTGTCTCTCTCTAGTTTTCTCCCTTCTATTTTAGCTGTGAAAACCTGAACCATTTCTCCGTCTCTCTCTAGTTTTCTCCCTTCTATTTTAGCTGTGAAAACCTGAACCATTTCTCTGTCTCTCTCTAGTTTTCTCCCTTCTATTTTAGCTGTGAAAACCTGAACCATTTCTCTGTCTCTCTCTAGTTTTCTCCCTTCTATTTTAGCTGTGAAAACCTGAACCATTTCTCTGTCTCTCTCTAGTTTTCTCCCTTCTATTTTAGCTGTGACAACCTGAACCATTTCTCTGTCTCTCTCTAGTTTTCTCCCTTCTATTTTAGCTGTGAAAACCTGAACCATTTCTCTTACCATTCCTTATTCTCTCTCACATCCGTTTGATGCTCTTGTACCAGAGACACAACATTAATCACCCTTCCATCCTCTCCTCCTTAATCACACCTTCTCTCATTCACATGCCCTCTGTAACTCCTTAACTCTTCTTCACTATTCTCTGCTTCCTTCCTCTCTTTCCCTCCATCTCCACGACCATCCGCTGCAAGCCAGATGCTAATTACAGACGACTAGTCCAGTTTAGGGGGAAAGTTAGAGTGTCTGACCGAGACCAGGGACAAATCCATTAGGCTTTATTGGAACCCTAAAATAGTTCCCCTGACTCCTGGGGATCCAATCCATGTCAATCACACACCCAGAATTGGATTCCTCAATGAGGACTTTAACAAAGAAGCTGTGATGCTTAATCACCCTCTCTCTCTCTGTAAATATGGGTTGTATTTACAATGGTGTTTGTTCTTCACTGGTTGCCCTTTTCTTGTGGCAACAGGTCACAAATCTTGCTGCTGTGATGTCACACTGGTATTTCACCCATGGGAGTTTATCAAAATCGGGTGTAATAGGTCTGGGTGTAGCTGGTGCAGAGGAGTCAGGCACAGGACAGTAGAGATGAGGAATACATGTCATTTTACTCAAGACATACAAATGCAAGTCGACAATACCTAGCCCACAAATACGGACCGTAAATACAACAAACAATTACTCACAAACACACATGAGGGAACAGAGGGTTAAATAATGAACAAGTAATTGGGGAATTGAAACCAGGTGTGTAAGACACAGACAAAACAAATGGAAAATGAAAAGTGGATCGGCGATCGGTGACGTCGACCGCCGAATGCGGCCCGAACAAGGAGAGGGACCGACTTCGGGTGAAGTCGTGACATCGGGTTTGTTTTCAATTTCTTTGTAGGTTTGTATAATCTGAGGGAAAAATGTGTCTCTAATATGGTCATACATTGAGTAGGAGGTTAGGAAGTGCAGCTCAGTTTCCACCTCATTTTGTGGGCAGTGTGCACATAGCCTGTCTTCTCTTGAGATCCATATCTGGCTACAGTGGCCTCTCTCAATAGCAAGGCTATGCTCACTGAGTCTGTGTCAAATCAAATCAAATACATTTTTATTCATCACATGCGCAAAATACAACCGTGAAATGTTTATTTACAAGCCCTTAACCAAATAAAAATAAGTAACACAATAAGATAACATAACAAGGCTATATACAGAGGGTACCGGTTCCGAGTCAATGTGCAGAGGTACAGGTTAGTCAAGGTCATTTGTACATGTAGGTAGGGGGAAAGTGCATAGATAATAAACAGCGAGTAGTCAAAAAAACAAAGTGGGGGGGGGGGGGGGGGCTGAATGTAAATAGCACCGAGGCAATTTGATGAATTGTTCAGCAGTCTTATAATTTGGGGGTAAAAGCTGTTAAGGAACCTTTTGGACCTAGACTTGGTTCTCCGGTACCACTTGCCATGCGGTAGCAGAGTAAACAGTTTATGACCTGGATGAATGGATTCTTTGACAATTTTTTGGGGCCTTCCTCTGACATTGCCTGGTATAAAGGTCCTGGATGGCAGGAAGCTTTGCACCAGTGATGTACTGGGCCGCACGCACTACCCTCTGTAGCGCCTTACGGATAACGAGCAGCTGCCATACCAGGCGGGGATGCAACCGGTCAGGATGCTCTCGATGGTGCAGCTGTGGAAATTCTCCTGAGTCTCCTGAGGGGGAAAAGGTGTTGTTGTGCCCTCTTCACGACTGTCTTGGTGTATGTGGACCGTAATAGTTTGTTGGTGATGTGGACACCAAGGAACTTGAAACTCTCGACCCGCTCCACTGAACCCCCAGTTGATGTTAATGGGCGCCTGTTCGGCCCACCTTTTCCTGTAGTCCATGATCAGCTCCTTTGTATTGCTCACATTGAGGGACAGGCTGCCAGGTCTCTGATCTTCTCACTATAGACTGTTTCATTATTGCAGGGGATCAGACCTACCACTGTTTTGTCATCAGAAAACATAATGATGGCGTTGTCTTGCTTGGCCACGCAGTCGTGGGTGAACAGGGAGTACAGGAGGGGGCCCCGGTGTTGAGGATCAGCGTGTAAGATACTCTTACCACCTGGGGGCGACCTGTCAGGAAGTCCAGGATCCAGTTGCAGAGGGAGGTGTTTAGTCCCAGGGTCATTAGCTTATTGATGAGCTTTGAAGGCACTATGGTGTTGAACACTGAGCTGTACTCAATGTATAGCATTCTCACATAGGTGTTCCTTTTGTCAGAGTCACTTTATTTAGCTGGGGTGTGTGGAGCGTGATTAAGTCAAAGCTTTCCTTAGTTTTGGGTCAGACACAGTGGTCAGGTATTTTGCCACTGTGTAGTCTCTGTTTAGGGCTTGAGAACAGATTCCCAGCACCAACTCGCTCAAGGGAATCTCTCAATTTCAATTTCTCTCTCTTTCACTCTCTTTCTCTCTGCCTGACCAGGTTCTACCCATTCTGTAGTGAACCAATAAAGCTGTAATACGTATGGATTAAGCTATTAGCCAGTTTTACCCAGACAAACTTACTACCTTACCATTCACTGTCACTGAGAGGGCAACTGCTGCTGTGGCAAGTAAGTAGGTGACATTTTCTCTCTCTCTCTCTCTCTCTCTCTCTCTCTCTCTCTCTCTCTCATGTTTACATTGTCAAAGCAAGTGAAATAAATAATAAACAAAAAGGAAATAAAGAATAAAAAATGTACATTAAACATTAGACTCACAAAACTCTCTCTCTCTCTACCACTCTTTCTGAGATGCATTGCTTAACACTTTTTCTCTCTTTCTACTCTAATTTGTCTCTTTCGTTCTGTCTCTCCGTCTCACACGAGCACTCTCTCTCACTCGAGCAGATAAGTAAGTGTTGATTACAGGGGACACAGGTCGAAGAAGAGGCGTCAGACCCCACAGTCTGTTTACACTGTCCTCAATTATCAGGCATCGAGGACCACTTTCACACACACACAAACGCATGTGTGTCTGTCTTAGATGGCCTTCAGGACAGAGATAATTCTCCCATAGACCCCCACCCCCCATGTTTTGAATATGTTCCCTAGGCCTCCTGATTGAGTGATTTCCTATACGTTGTCAGTCTGAATTACCTTCAGTTAATAAGAATCACAGTGGGAGCAAAGGGCCAGAAAAGAGCGGGAGAGGAGAGGGCCAGGAGAGAGAGGGAGAGGAGAGGGCCAGGAGAGAGACAGAGAGTAGAGGGCCAGGAGAGAGAGGGAGAGGAGAGGGCCAGGAGAGAGAGGGAGAGGAGAGGGCCAGGAGTGAGAGGGAGAGGAGAGGGCCAGGAGAGAGACAGAGAGGAGAGGGCCAGGAGAGAGAGGGAGAGGAGAGGGCCAGGAGAGAGAGGGAGAGGAGAGGGCCAGGAGAGAGACAGAGAGGAGAGGGCCAGGAGAGAGAGGGAGAGGAGAGGGCCAGGAGAGAGAGGGAGAGGAGAGGGCCAGGAGAGAGACAGAGAGGAGAGGGCCAGGAGAGAGAGGGAGAGGAGAGGGCCAGGAGAGAGAGGGAGAGGAGAGGGCCAGGAGAGAGACAGAGAGGAGAGGGCCAGGAGAGAGAGGGAGAGGAGAGGGCCAGGAGAGAGAGGGAGAGGAGAGGGCCAGGAGAGAGACAGAGAGAGGGAAGAGAGAAATTTGGGATGTTCCAGAAATTGTCTTCTTACCCCCAGGATGTATCACTTCATACCCCTCGCACCTTCCCTCTCTTCCTCCCTCCCTCTGTCCCTCTCTTCCTCCCTCCCTTCTTCACTTCCTCCCTCCCTTCATCCATGTCATCCTCCCTCCCTCCCTCCCTCCATTATGTTCTTCCTTCCATCCCTCTTGATGGCAGAAATTCAGTCTCCATAGCAATTACCAAAGTCTTTTATCAGTAATTTCAAAGAAGGAAAATTAGACCAATTGTGTCAGGGCAGTCACAGGGGCAGAAATTGCACACTTATTGGGAGCACTTATGTCTGTGACTTTGTTCTCAGCTGATGTAGCCTATTGTTGGAGAGGACTGGGGTTCCCAGCGACTGATTGGCTGTGAGCAGTGCGTGTGTGTGTCTGTCTGTCTGTCTGTCTGTCTGTCTGTCTGTCTGTCTGTCTGTCTGTCTGTCTGTCTGTCTGTCTGTCTGTCTGTGTGTGTGTGTGTGTGTGTGTGTGTGTGTGTGTGTGTGTGTGTGTGTGTGTGTGTGTGTGTGTGTGTGTGTGTGTGTGTGTGTGCGCGTCTGTGTGTATGTGTGTGCGTGTCTGTGTATGAGTCTGTGTGTGTGTGTGTGTGTGTGTATGTGCGTGTGTCTGTGTGTCTGTCTGTCTGCGTGTCTGTCTGTCTCTGTCTGTCTGTCTGCGCGTGTGCCTGTCTGTCTGCGCGTATGTCTGTCTGCGTGTCTTTCTGTCTGTCTGTGAGTCTGTCTGTCTGTCTGCGAGTCTGTCTGTCTGCGTGTCTGTCTGTCTGTCTGTCTGCCTGTGTGTCTGTCTGCACATCTGTCTGTCTGTTTGTGTGTGTGTGTCTGTGTTTGTGTGTGTGCGTGCGTCTGTGTGTATGTGTGTGTGTGCGTCTGTGTGTATGTGTGTGCGTGTCTGTGTATGAGTCTGTGTGTGTGTGTGTGTGTGTGTGTGTGTGTGTGTGTGTGTGTGTGTGTGTGTGTGTGTGTGTGTGTGTGTGTGTGTGTGTATGTGCGTATGTCTGTCTGTCTGTCTGTCTGTCTGTCTGTCTGTCTGTCTGTGTGTGTGTGTGTGTGTGTGTGTGTGTGTGTGTGTGTGTGTGTGTGTGTGTGTGTGTGTGTGTGTGTGTGTGTGTGTGTCTGTCTGTGTGTCTGTCTGTGTGTCTGTATGTGTGTGCTTGTGTCTGGCTGTGCGTGTGTCTGTCTGTGTGTCTGTATGTGTTTGCTTGTGTCTGTCTGTGCGTGTGTCTGTCCTTGTGTCTGTATGTGTTTGCTTGTGTCTGTCTGTGTGCGCATGTGCATGTCTGCGAGTCTGTCTGTCTGTCTGTCTGCGCGTCTGTCTGTCTGCGCGTCTGTCTGTCTGTCTGCGTGTCTATCCGTCCGTCCGTCCGTGTGTTGGTGTGCATGTACGCATACGTGCGTGCGTGCGTGCGTGCGTGCGTGCCTGCGCGCGCGTGTGTGTGTGTGTGTGTGTGTGTGTGTGTGTGTGTGTGTGTGTGTGTGTGTGTGTGTGTGTGTGTGTGTGTGTGTGTGTGTGTGTGTGTGTGTGTGTGTGTGTGTGTGTGTCTGTGTGTGTGTGTGTGTGTGTGTGTGTGTGTGTGTGTGTGTGTGTGTGCGTGTGTGTGTGTGTGTGTGTGTGTGTGTGTGTGTGTGTGTGTGTGTGTGTGTGTGTGTGTGTGTGTGTTTGAGAGCAGATACAAAGCCTCTCCCAGTCTTTTGTCTTTGTCCCAGTCTGGCCTCTGTGATTTTAAAACCTAATGGCTGGCTTTGTTTAGAGGAGCAGACCTTGAAAGTAGAGATCAAATCGTGCTCTTTTTGCCTGACAATTCATTCCAACCCCCTCCTCCTTTCCAGCCCTGCCGTCCCCTCTCAGTTAAAGATAATCATAATTTTCTTATTTTGATAAATGACAGTGTGTTATTGCATCTTTGTATTCTGTCATTGTGGAACATAAAAGAGAGCGGTCCAAGGGCAAAATTCACTTATTCAGGATTATAAAGCAATTGGAAATATACAAAATTGTGAATTATATAATACAATATATACAATGTACTGTGTATTATTGTGAAGTATATTCAGATATTTATTATTCACCGCTACTGAGGGGTAGACTTAACATTCACTGCTACTGAGGTAGACTCTACATTCACTGCTACTGAGGTAGACTCTACATTCACTGCTACTGAGGTAGACTCTACATTCACTGCTACTGAGGTAGACTCTACATTCACTGCTACTGAGGTAGACTCTACATTCAATGCTACTGAGGTATACTCTACATTCACTGCTACTGAGGTAGACTCTACATTCACTGCTACTGAGGTAGACTCTACATTCACTGCTACTGAGGTAGACTCTACATTCACTGCTACTGAGTTAGACTCTACATTCACTGCTACTGAGGTAGACTCTACATTCACTGCTACTGAGGTAGACTCTACATTCAATGCTACTGAGGTATACTCTACATTCACTGCTACTGAGGTAGACTCTACATTCACTGCTACTGAGGTAGACTCTACATTCACTGCTACTGAGGTAGACTCTACATTCACTGCTACTGAGTTAGACTCTACATTCACTGCTACTGAGGTAGACTCTACATTCACTGCTACTGAGTTAGACTCTACATTCACTGCTACTGAGTTAGACTCTACATTCACTGCTACTGAGGTAGACTCTACATTCACTGCTACTGAGGTAGACTCTACATTCACTGCTACTGAGGTAGACTTAACATTCAATGCTACTGAGGTAGACTTAACATTCACTGCTACTGAGGTAGACTCTACATTCACTGCTACTGAGTTAGACTCTACATTCAATGCTACTGAGGTAGACTCTACATTCACTGCTACTGAGGTAGACTCTACATTCACTGCTACTGAGTTAGACTCTACATTCAATGCTACTGAGGTAGACTCTACATTCACTGCTACTGAGGTAGACTCTACATTCACTGCTACTGAGGTAGACTCTACATTCACTGCTACTGAGTTAGACTCTACATTCACTGCTACTGAGTTAGACTCTACATTCACTGCTACTGAGGTAGACTCTACATTCACTGCTACTGAGGTAGACTCTACATTCACTGCTACTGAGGTAGACTCTACATTCACTGCTACTGAGGTAGACTTAACATTCACTGCTACTGAGTTAGACTCTACATTCACTGCTACTGAGGTAGACTCTACATTCAATGCTACTGAGGTAGACTCTACATTCACTGCTACTGAGGTAGACTCTACATTCACTGCTACTGAGTTAGACTCTACATTCACTGCTACTGAGTTAGACTCTACATTCACTGCTACTGAGGTAGACTCTACATTCACTGCTACTGAGGTAGACTTAACATTCACTGCTACTGAGGTAGACTCTACATTCACTGCTACTGAGGTAGACTCTACATTCACTGCTACTGAGGTAGACTTAACATTCACTTCTACTGAGGTAGACTCTACATTCACTGCTACTGAGGTAGATTCTACATTCAATGCTACTGAGGTAAACTCTACATTCACTTCTACTGAGGTAGACTCTACATTCACTAATACTGAGGTAGACTTAACTCTACCTCATTAGCAGTGAATGTTAAATCTATGTATTAATCACCAGTGCTAGCCTCCTTCAACACAGGGTACCTGCCAATCCTCAATTTGAGCTATCTGAACTGGCCAGACACACCCACACACACGCACCCACACACACGCACCCACACACACACACACACCCACACACACACACGCACCCACACACACACACACACACACACACACACACACACACACACACACACACACACACACACACACACACACACACACACACACACACACACACACACACACACACACACACACACACACACACACACACACACACACAGCTAAACAGGGATAATACTTTTACACCAAGCCCCCGTCAGTGCTGGCTTACATTTATGTCATTGACCCATCCAGCTCCTCACATTCTCAATGAGGGAGAATTTGGGGTCTTTGCTGTAATGAAAAAGGGAATTAGCAGGCTGGACCTATGGCACTTCAGATATCAATACATGTTAGAGAATAACACAGAGGTCTGGGTTAGAAGGAGGGATCGAAGACAGAGACAGAGAGAGACAGAGAGAGAGAGAGAGAGAGAGAGAGAGAGAGAGAGAGAGAGACAGGGAGAGAGAGAGAGAGAGAGAGAGAGAGAGAGAGAGAGAGAGAGAGAGAGAGAGAGAGAGAGAGAGAGAGAGAGAGAGAGAGAGAGAGAGAGAGAGAGAGAGAGAGAGAGAGAGAGAGAGAGAGAGAGAGAGAGAGAGAGAGAAATGGTTAGAGTCTTTTTATTTAGCTGGGCCTTATTGGTGTCAGAGTCTATTTATTTAGCTGGGCCTAATTGGTCCAGGGGCAGAGTATATTATTTAGCTGGGGTCTAATTGGTGTCAGAGTATATTTATTTAACTAGGCCTAATTGGTGTCCGAGTAAAAGTAGCTGGGCCTAATTTATGTCAGAGTCACTTTATTTAGCTGGGCCTTATTAGTGTCAGAGTCATTTTATTTAGCTGGGCCTAATTAGCTTCAGAGTTTATTTATTTTGCTGGGCCTAATTGGTGTCCAAGTCAATCTAGCTGGCCCTAATTGATGTCGGAGTCTTTTTATTTAGCTGGGCCTAATTGGTGTCAGAGTATTTTTATTTTGCTGGGCCTAATTGGAGTAGATTCTATTGAGCTGGGCCTAATTGGAGTAGATTCTATTGAGCTGGGCCTAATTAGAGTAGATTCTATTGAGCTGGGCCTAATTGGAGTAGATTCTATTGAGCTGGGCCTAATTGGTGTCAGAGTCTTTTTATTTAGCTTGGCCTAATTGGAGTAGATTTTATTGAGTTGGGCCTAATTGGTGTCGGAGTATTTTTATTAGCTAGTGTAATGAACACGAGGGGAGACAGAGAGCTGGTTTAAAGCGTGGAGCACTGTAGGTGTTTTTTGGAAGGGACTATAGGAGGAGACAGGTAGCTTGGTCCAGGGGCAGGCAGAAGGTCATACATGGTAGGTCCAAAAATGGCAACAGTACAGGCAGAGAATAGACAAAAGAGGTCGTGAGCGAGGCAGGCAAAAACTGTCATACACGGTAGGAGTGAAGAACGGGAAAAACCAGAGCTCCTGAAGAAGTGTCTCAAAACAAACAATATCTCACAGTGATGGGGTGCAAGGAACTGAACTAAATAGTGTGGGAGGATGACATGCAGGTGTGTGAACAGGTGATTGGGATCTGGAGAGTGAGCTGGAAAGCTGGCTGCGTTCCGGGGATCTAAGTGTTTGGGAGTGTGAGTTGGACGCAGACGTTACAGCTGGGCTCAGACTCTATTTATTTAGCTGGGCCTAATTGGTGTCAGATTCTATTTATTTAGCTGGGCCTAGTTGGTGTCAGAGTCTATTTATTTAGCTGGGCCTAATTGGTGTCAGAGTATATTTATTTAGCTGGGCCTAATTGGTGCCAGATTCTATTTATTTATCTGGGCCTAATTGGTGTCAGATTCTATTCATTTGGCTGGGCCTAATTGGTGTCAGACTA
>NC_074671.1:10856847-10876847 GCF_029448725.1 Salvelinus fontinalis | reverse complement strand
GAACATCATTACCCCGTGTTCTGAATGCCATCTGGAGAGAACATCATTACCCCGTGTTCTGAATGCCATCTGGAGAGAACATCATTACCCCGTGTTCTGAATGCCATCTGGAGAGAACATCATTACCCTGTGTTCTGAATGCCATCTGGAGAGAACATCATTACCCTGTGTTCTGAATGCCATCTGGAGAGAACATCATTACCCTGTGTTCTGAATGCCATCTGGAGAGAACATCATTACCCTGTGTTCTGAATGCCATCTGGAGAGAACATCATTACCCTGTGTTCTGAATGCCATCTGGAGAGAACATCATTACCCTGTGTTCTGAATGCCATCTGGAGAGAACATCATTACCCTGTGTTCTGAATGCCATCTGGAGAGAACATCATTACCCTGTGTTCTGAATGCCATCTGGAGAGAACATCATTACCCCGTGTTCTGAATGTCATCTGGAGAGAACATCATTACCCTGTGTTCTGAATGCCATCTGGAGAGAACATCATTACCCTGTGTTCTTAATGCCACCTGGAGAGAACATCATTACCCTGTGTTCTGAATGCCATCTGGAGAGAACATTATTAACTGTGCTCTTAGTAATGCCGTGTGTGTGTGTGTGTGTGTGTGTGTGTGTGTGTGTGTGTGTGTGTGTGTGTGTGTGTGTGTGGGTGTGTGTGTGTGTGTGTGTGTGTGTGTGTGTGTGTGTGTGTGTGTGTGTGTGTGTGTGTGTGTGTGTGTGTGTGTGTGTGTATCCCACATCAAAGAAAGGTAATGTTCAGAGGTAGAGGGTTAAAAGTTAGATCACTACTCCACATAGAGGAGAGTTAAAGGTTAGATCACTACTTCACACAGAGGGGGTTAAAGGTTAGATCACTACTTCACACAGAGGGGGTTAACCTGTTTGGGCTGCAGGGGCAGTATTGAGTAGCCAGATAAAATGTGCCCATTTCAAACGGCCTCGTACTCAATTCTTGCTCGTACAATATGCATATTATTATTACTATTGGATAGAAAACACTCTCTAGTTTCTAAAACCGTTTGAATTATTTATGTGAGTCAAACAGAACTCATTTGGCACAAACTTCCTGACCAGGAAGTGGAAAGTCTGAAATTGAGGCTCTGTTTTTCTTCCTGGCTATACATGGGCATGAAACGTAAGAGTCTACGTGCACTTCATAAACCTTCCCCTGGATGTCAAGAGGCTGTGATAGAAGAAATGTTGTGTTTATCTTGGTCTGAAGTGGAATACAGGCTCTTTGTATGACGTGTCCCTCATTTCCGGTACTCTGAGGAGCGCGCGGTGGACAGTGGGATTGCCTTCTGTTTAGCTGCTGTTATGGACGACTACTATCTCCGGCTTTGATTTTATCTGATAAAAGTGACCATATCATCGTAAAGTATGTTTTTTCAATATAGTTTAATCAGATTATTGACATTTTTTCTGGAGTTTTGCCGTGTTCCGGTCTCTGACTTTTTTGACGATGGAGAGATCCGTGCCACTTGGCTAGCGCGCGTGCTAAATGAAGAGGGAAAGTGTCCGTTCTAATTCCAAACAACGACTGTTCTGGACAAAGGACACCTTTCCAACATTCTGATGAAAGATCAGCAAAAGTAAGAAAGATTTTATGATGCTATTTCATATATCTGTCGAACATGTTGTACTAGTCGTTTGCGGCCAACGTTTGGGTACTCTAGCTATACCGAAGCTGCATATCGTAATGAAGTTATTTTTTAGAATTCTAACACTGCGATTTCATTAAGAACTAATGGATCTATCACTTCCTATACAACATGTATTTTTTAGTTATGTTTATGAATAGCTATTTGGTCAGAATATGTGTGTCAGAAAAAGTGTCAGGAAAAATCCGGACGTAGTGGGAAAAAGTAGCTAAGTTCGCACACGATGTAACCATTGATTTCAGCTCTAAATATGCACATTTTCGAACAAAACATAAGTGTATGTATAACCTGATGTTATAGGACTGTCATCTGAGGAAGAAAATCAAGGTTAGTCAAAAATTATATATCTTTTGCTTGTTTGTTACGATCGCTAACTTTTGCTACTGGGAAATGGCTTGTGTTTCTGGCTATTGTGGTAAGCAAATATAACGCTATATTGTGTTTGCGCTGTAAAACACTTGATAAATCGGAAATATTGTCTGGAATCACAAGATGCCCGTCTTTCAAGTGCTGTACACTATGTATTTTTCAGAAATGTTTTATGATGAGTATTTAGTTATTTGGCGTTGGTGTCTGTAATTTTTCTGTCTGCTTTCGGTGCAATTTCTGATTGTACCTGCAATGTAAACTATGATTTATACCTGAAATATGCACATTTTTCGAACAAAACATAGATTTATTGTATAACATGTTATAAGACTGTCATCTGATGAAGTTGTTTGTTGGTTAGTTTGGTTGGTTCTTGGTTAGTTAGATTGGCTTTGTGCATGCAACCTGTGCTGTGAAAAATGTCTGTCCTCTTTTGTATTTGGTGGTGAGCTAACATAAATATACGTGCTGTTTTCGCTGTAAAACATTTAAAAAATCGGACATGTTGGCTGGATTCACAAGATGTGTACCTTTCATATGCTGTATTGGACTTGTTAATGTGTGAAAGTTAAATATTTAACTTCTTATGGCTGCAAGGGGCAGTATTGAGTAGCCAGATAAAAGATGCCCATTTCAAACGGCCTCGTACTCAATTCTTGCTCGTACAATATGCATATTATTATTACTATTGGATAGAAAACACTCTCTAGTTTCTAAAACCGTTTGAATTATTTCTCTGAGTGAAACATAACTCATTCTGCAGCACATTTCCTGACCAGGAAGTGGAATGTCTGAAATCGATGCTCTGTTCAACTTCCTGCCTATGGGCATGAAACGTAAGAGTCTACGTACACTTCATAGACCTTCCCCTGGTTGTCAAGAGGCTGTGAGAGAAGAAATTTTGTGTTCATCTTGTTCTGAATTGGAATACAAGCTCTTTCTATGGCGTGTCCCTCATTTCCGGTACTCTGAGGAGCGCGAGGTGGACAGTGGGATTGCCTTCTGTTTAGCTGCCGTTATGGACGACTACTATCTCCGGCTCTGATTTTATTTGATACATGTGACCATATCCTCGTAAAGTTTGTTTTTTCAATATAGTTTAATCAGATTATTTAAATTTTTCCAGGAGTTTTGCCGTGTTCCGTTCTCTGACTTTGTTGATGTTGGAGAGATCCGTGCCACTTGGCAAGTGCCCATGCTAAATGAAGAGGGAAATTTGCCGTTCCAGATCCAAACAACGACTGTTCTGGACAAAGATCGGCTGCAAGCCCGATCGGCTGCAAGCCCGACATCGGTACACTTATGACAACAGCCAGCTCAAGTGCAGGGCGCGAAATTCAAAATATATATTTTTTTAATATTTAACTTTCACACATTAACAAGTCCAATACAGCAAATGAAAGGTACACATCTTGTGAATCCAGCCAACATGTCCGATTTTTTAAATGTTTTACAGCGAAAACAGCACGTATATTTAGTTTTAGCTCACCACCAAATACAAAAAAAGGACAGACATTTTTCACAGCACAGGTAGCATGCACAAAGCCAACCTAACTAACCAAGAACCAACCAAACTAACCAACAAACAACTTCATCAGATGACAGTCTTATAACATGTTATACAATAAATCTGTTTTGTTCGAAAAATGTGCATATTTCAGGTATAAATCATATTTTACATTGCAGCTACAATCAGAAATTGCACTGAAAGCAGCCATAATAATTACAGACACCAACGTCAAATACGTCATAAAACATTTCCGAAAAATACATAGTGTACAGCAAATGAAAGACAGGCATCTTGTGATTCCAGCCAATATTTCCGATTTATTAAGTGTTTTACAGCGCAAACACAATATAGCGTTATATTAGCTTACCACAATAGCCAGAAAGACAAGCTATTTCCCAGTAGCAAAAGTTAGCGATCGTGACAAACCAGTAAAAGATATATATTTTTTGACTAACCTTGATATTCTTCATCAGATGACAGTCCTATAACATCAGGTTATACATACACTTATGTTTTGTTCGAAAATGTGCATATTTAGAGCTGAAATCAGTGGTCATACATGTTGCTATCGTAGCTACTTTTTCCACAATGTCTAAACAGCAACAATATTTTTCTGACACTTTTTCTGACACACATATTCTGACCAAATAGCTATTCATAAACATAACCAAAAAATACATGTTGTATAGGAATTGATAGATACATTAGTTCTTAATGAAATCGCAGTGTTAGAATTCTAAAAAATAACTTCATTACGACATCCAGCTTCGGTATAGCTAGAGTACCCCAAAGTTGGGCGCCGGCGACTAGTTCACATGCACGACAGATAAATGAAATAGCATCATAAAATGTTTCTTACTTTTGCTGATCTTCCATCAGAATGTTGGACAAGGTGTCTTTTGTCAAGAACAATCGTTGTTTGATTTAGAACGTCCATTTTCCCTCTTGAATTAGCAAGCGCACTAGCCAAGTGGCACAAAGCTCTCCATGTCAACAAACGGAAGAGAACAGAACACGGCAAAAATCCCGAAAAATGTTCAATAATCTGATGAAACTATATTGAAAAAACATACTTTACGATGATATGGTCACATGTATCAAATAAAATCAAAGCCGGAGATATTAGTCGCCTATAACGGCAGCTAAACAGAAGGCAAATCCAGGTCCCACTTCGCGCTCTCCAGAAAACAGGAAATGGGCAGACACGTCATACAAAGAGCTTGTATTCCACTTCAGACCAAGATAAACACTACATTTCTTCTCTCACCGCCTCTTGACATCCAGGGGAAGGTCTACGAAGTGCACGTATACTAATACGTATCATGTCCATTTATAGGCAGGAAGTAGAACAGAACCTCGATTTCAGACTTTCCACTTCCTGGTCAGGAAGTTTGTGCCAAATGAGTTCTGTTTGACTCACAGATATAATTCAAACGGTTTTAGAAACTAGAGAGTGTTTTCTATCCAATAGTAATAATAATATGCATATTGTACGAGCAAGAATTGAGTACGAGGCCGTTTGAAATGGGCACCTTTTATCTGGCTACTCAATACTGCCCCTGCAGCCCAAACAGGTTAAAGGTTAGATCACTACTTCACACAGAGGGGGTTAAAAGTTAGATCACTACTTCACACAGAGGGGGTTAAAGGTTAGATCACTACTTCACACAGAACACAGAGGGTTGAAGGTTAGATCACTACTCCACACAGAACACAGAGGAGGGTTGAAGGTTAGATCACTACTCCACACAGAACACAGAGGGTTGAAGGTTAGATCACTACTCCACACAGAACACAGAGGAGGGTTGAAGGTTAGATCACTACTCCACACAGAACACAGAGGGTTGAAGGTTAGATCACTACTCCACACAGAACACAGAGGAGGGTTGAAGGTTAGATCACTACTCCACACAGAACACAGAGGAGGGTTGAAGGTTAGATCACTACTCCACACAGAACACAGAGGAGGGTTGAAGGTTAGATCACTACTCCACACAGAACACAGAGGAGGGTTGAAGGTTAGATCACTACTCCACACAGAACACAGAGGAGGGTTGAAGGTTAGATCACTACTCCACACAGAACACAGAGGAGGGTTGAAGGTTAGATCACTACTCCACACATAACACAGAGGGTTGAAGATTAGATCACTACTCCACACAGAACACAGAGGAGGGTTGAAGGTAAGATCACTACTCCACACAGAACACAGAGGGTTGAAGGTTAGATCACTACTCCACACAGAACACAGAGGAGGGTTGAAGGTTAGATCACTACTCCACACAGAACACAGAGGGTTGAAGGTTAGATCACTACTCCACACAAAACACAGAGGAGGGTTGAAGGTTAGATCACTACTCCACACAGAACACAGAGGGTTGAAGGTTAGATCACTACTCCACACAGAACACAGAGGAGGGTTGAAGGTTAGATCACTACTCCACACAGAACACAGAGGGTTGAAGGTTAGATCACTACTCCACACAGAACACAGAGGGTTGAAGGTAAGATCACTACTCCACACAGAACACAGAGGGTTGAAGGTTAGATCACTACTCCACACAGAACACAGAGGAGGGTTGAAGGTTAGATCACTACTCCACACAGAACACAGAGGGTTGAAGGTTAGATCACTACTCCACACAGAACACAGAGGAGGGTTGAAGGTTAGAACACTACTCCACACAGAACACAGAGGAGGGTTGAAGGTTAGAACACTACTCCACACATAACACAGAGGAGGGTTGAAGGTTAGATCACTACTCCACACAGAACACAGAGGAGGGTTGAAGGTTAGAACACTACTCCACACAGAACACAGAGGAGGGTTGAAGGTTAGATCACTACTCTACACATAACACAGAGGAGGGGTGAAGGTAAGATCACTACTCCACACAGAACACAGAGGAGGGTTGAAGGTTAGATCACTACTCCACACATAACACAGAGGGTTGAAGGTTAGATCACTACTCCACACAGAACACAGAGGAGGGTTGAAGGTTAGATCACTACTCCACACATAACACAGAGGGTTGAAGGTTAGATCACTACTCCACACAGAACACAGAGGAGGGTTGAAGGTTAGATCACTACTCCACACATAACACAGAGGGTTGAAGGTTAGATCACTACTCCACACAGAACACAGAGGAGGGTTGAAGGTTAGATCACTACTCCACACAGAACACAGAGGAGGGTTGAAGGTTAGATCACTACTCCACACATAACACAGAGGGTTGAAGGTTAGATCACTACTCCACACAGAACACAGAGGAGGGTTGAAGGTTAGATCACTACTCCACACATAACACAGAGGGTTGAAGGTTAGATCACTACTCCACACAGAACACAGAGGAGGGTTGAAGGTTAGATCACTACTCCACACAGAACACAGAGGAGGGTTGAAGGTTAGATCACTACTCCACACAGAACACAGAGGAGGGTTGAAAGTTAGATCACTACTCCACACAGAACACAGAGGAGGGTTGAAGGTTAGATCACTACTCCACACAGAACACAGAGGGTTGAAGGTTAGATCACTACTCCACACAGAACACAGAGGAGGGTTGAAGGTTAGATCACTACTCCACACAGAACACAGAGGAGGGTTGAAGGTTAGATCACTACTCCACACAGAACACAGAGGAGGGTTGAAGATTAGATCACTACTCCACACAGAACACAGAGGAGGGTTGAAGGTAAGATCACTACTCCACACAGAACACAGAGGAGGGTTGAAGGTTAGATCACTACTCCACACATAACACAGACGGTTGAAGGTTAGATCACTACTCCACACAGAACACAGAGGAGGGTTGAAGGTTAGATCACTACTCCACACATAACACAGAGGAGGGTTGAAGGTTAGATCACTACTCCACACATAACACAGAGGGTTGAAGGTTAGATCACTACTCCACACAAAACACAGAGGAGGGTTGAAGGTAAGATCACTACTCCACACAGAACACAGATGGTTGAAAGTTAGATCACTACTCCACACAGAACACAGAGGAGGGTTGAAGGTTAGATCACTACTCCACACAGAACACAGAGGGTTGAAGGTTAGATCACTACTCCACACAGAACACAGAGGAGGGTTGAAGGTTAGATCACTACTCCACACAGAACACAGAGGAGGGTTGAAGGTTAGATCACTACTCCACACAGAACACAGAGGAGGGTTGAAGGTTAGATCACTACTCCACACAGAACACAGAGGAGGGTTGAAGGTTAGATCACTACTCCACACAGAACACAGAGGAGGGTTGAAGGTTAGATCACTACTCCACACAGAACACAGAGGAGGGTTGAAGGTTAGATCACTACTCCACACAGAACACAGAGGGTTGAAGGTTAGATCACTACTCCACACAGAACACAGAGGGTTGAAGATTAGATCACTACTCCACACAGAACACAGAGGGTTGAAGGTTAGATCACTACTCCACACAGAACACAGAGGGTTGAAGGTTAGATCACTACTCCACACAGAACACAGAGGGTTGAAGGTTAGTTCACTACTCCACACAGAACACAGAGGGTTGAAGGTTAGATCACTACTCCACACAGAACACAGAGGGTTGAAGGTTAGATCACTACTCCACACAGAACACAGAGGGTTGAAGGTTAGATCACTACTCCACACAGAACACAGAGGGTTGAAGGTAAGATCACTACTCCACACAGAACACAGAGGGTTGAAGGTTAGATCACTACTCCACACAGAACACAGAGGGTTGAAGGTTAGATCACTACTCCACACAGAACACAGAGGGTTGAAGGTTAGATCACTACTCCACACAGAACACAGAGGGTTGAAGATTAGATCACTACTCCACACAGAACACAGAGGGTTGAAGGTTAGATCACTACTCCACACAGAACACAGAGGAGGGTTGAAGGTTAGATCACTACTCCACACAGAACACAGAGGGTTGAAGGTTAGATCACTACTCCACACAGAACACAGAGGAGGGTTGAAGGTTAGATCACTACTCCACACAGAACACAGAGGAGGGTTGAAGGTTAGATCACTACTCCACACAGAACACAGAGGGTTGAAGGTTAGATCACTACTCCACACAGAACACAGAGGAGGGTTGGATTCATCAAGCTTTCACTTGACTGAGACCAGCAAAGGTCACTAGATGCTTGACATATATGTACGCACCCATGCATTCTGACAGACACATACAAACACAGAAATAAAATGTCTTATCGAAGAATCATTGAAAGTACTGAAGTACACTGAAATCTCAAAAGATGTGAGATTAAAATTATTAATAGTTTAATCAAGATAAATTATGAGTAAGGCTACATGCAAATGAAAGCAGAAATAATTTAAAATATTTTGAAAATTTCAAAGGATGATTTTGGACATGCATCTAAAATGCTTTTAGGAGAAAGCAAGATAAATATAGGAATAACATTATGCGTTAATCAGAGACTATGGTGTTAAAAGTAGACTCTGCAATAAGACATCATCATACACAACCAGACCGTCATTTCAGAAAGGACTTCATGCATACAGTCGTATTATAAAATAGTAATAAAGGTCTTGGTTATTTTAAAGCTAATATTTCATATCTTAACATCTAAGACAAAAAGGAAGGAACGTACAAAGCAGTAGCGTATATTTGAACTCATGTATGGGTCTAGAAAGGTCAAACAACTAAATATGTCAAGCATTTAAATGTTTTTCTTTATCCATCAGTCACTGTTAGAAGCATTGTATGATGCTCTTAAGTATGTTCAAATAGCAAGCCCAAATGTATTACCTTTTCCTCCACACCTTTTTTTTGGGGGGGGGGGGGGTGTTTGTCCTCGGGGTTTTCAGTTCTGTAATACCCATAGACATTATTTTAACAGTTTTAGAAACTTTAGAGTGTTTTCTATCCAAATCTACCAATTGTATGCCTATCCTATGCATATCCTTCTTGTCATGTTCGCTGGAATAAATGTCGGACCAAGGCGCAGCGAATGTAGAGTTCCACATTATTTATTAATAGTGAAACTTAAAACTTCTTGTCAATATGGGGGCGCTGTTTCACCATTGGAAAAAATAGTGCCCAATTTAAACTGCCTCGTACTCAATTCTGGCTCGTACAATATGCATATTATTATTACTTACACTATTCTGTATACTTCTGGCCCGTCTTTTGACACTGTGTTAACAACCCTCAAGGCGAGCTTCAATGCCATACAACTCTCCTTCTGTGGCCTCCAATTGCTCTTCAATACAAGTAAAACTAAATGCATGCTCTTCAACCGATCGCTGCCTGCACCTGCCCGCCTGTCCAACATCACTACTCTAGACTGCTTTGACTTAGAATATGTGGACAACTACAAATACCTAGGTGTCTGGTTAGACTGTAAACTCTCCTTCCAGACTCACATCAATCATCTCCAATCCAAAGTTAAATCTAGAATTGGCTTCCTATTCCGCAACAAAGCATCCTTCACTCATGCTGCCAAACATACCCTTGTAAAACTGACCATCCTACCAATCCTCGACTTCGGTGATGTCATTTACAAAATAGCCTCCAATACCCTACTCAATAAATTGGATGCAGTCTATCACAGTGCCATCCGTTTTGTCACCAAAGCCCCTTACACTACCCACCACTGCGACCTGTACACTCTCGTTGGCTGGCCCTCGCTTCATACTCGTCGCCAAACCCACTGGCTCCAGGTCATCTACAAGACCCTGCTAGGTAAAGTCCCCCCTTATCTCAGCTCGCTGGTCACCATAGCAGCACCTACCTGTAGCACGCGCTCCAGCAGGTATATCTCTCTGGTCACCCCCAAAACCAATTCTTCCTTTGGCCGCCTCTCCTTCCAGTTCTCTGCTGCCAATGACTGGAACGAACTACAAAAATCTCTGAAACTGGAAACACTTATCTCCCTCACTAGCTTTAAGCACCAGCTGTCAGAGCAGCTCATAGATTACTGCACCTGTACATAGCCCATCTATAATTTAGCCTAAACAACTACCTCTTTACCTACTGTATTCATTTATTTATTTTTGCTCCTTTGCACCCCATTATTTATATCTCTACTTTGCACATTCTTCCACTGCAAACCAACCATTCCAGTGTTTTTTTGACTTGCTATATTGTATTTACTTCGCCACCATGGCCTTTTTATATTTTTATTTATTTTTATATATATTTTGTTTGCCTTCACCTCCCTTATCTCACCTCACCTGCTCATATTGTATATAGACTTATTTTTCACTGTATTATTGACTGTATGTTTGTTTTACTCCATGTGTAACTATGTGTTGTTGTATGTGTCAAACTGCTTTGCTTTATCTTGGCCAGGTCGCAATTGTAAATGAGTACGTGTTCTCAATTTGCCTACCTGGTTAAATAAAGGTGAAATAAAATAAAAAAAAATTACTGTTGGATAGAAAACACTCTCTAGTTTCTAAAACCGTTTGAATTATGTCTGTGAGTGAAACAGAACTGGACTTTGCCTGTCCTCTATTGGTTGAGATGCACTGCATACGCCTTCCCCTGGGTGTCAGCGAATAGGGGGACTTGAAATGGAGTCTCTAGTCAGATCTGAAAGTCTATAAATTGCTTGGAAACGAGGTGTCCCCTCTTTTGACTCTTCGCTCTGACGCAGGGAGGATCTTGGCATGTCGTGTTAGAAGCTCCTGTTTTAGCTCTTAGATATATCCGGCTCTGTTTTTATTCGATATAGGTGTTAAAGACATCATAATGTTGTTATTTTAAACCGAGTTTTATCAGTTTATGTCAGTATATTGCGATTTTCGGGTATTTCATTTTCTGGCGTTCTAGGGGGTTGGGTATCGCTCTCTCTCATGCTATTGTTTACTGCTAATTGAAACGTGGAAGAGGACGTTCTCCAACCTAGCAACGATTGTTCTGGAGATAGGACACCTTGCCCAAGATTCTGATGGAAGCTCAACAAATAGTAAGCAATCTTTATGCTGTTAATTCGTACTTATGTTGACAAATGTCAAATAATAATTCCGCCATGAATTATGGTGCGGTCTCGCTTTAGCGCACGCTGTATGCTTGAAGTAACGTTAATTTTAAAAATGTAACCCAGCGATTGCATTAAGAACTAATTTGTCTTTCAATCGCTGTCCAACCTGTATTTTTTTAGTCAAGTTCATGAATAGTTTTCGATTAGAATAGGTGCCTCTCCAAGATGGCGCCGGACAGATTGCTTGAGGTTTTGGACACTATTCTCATTGTATAAGCACGATTTGTGCCGCTAAATATGCACATTTTCGAACAAACTCTACATGCATTGTGTAATATGATGTTATAGGACTGTCATCTGAAGAAGTTTGAGAAGGTTAGTGAAAAAATTAATATATTTTGGTGGTTTATACGTTATCGCTATTTTTGCCTTGAATCAATGCTGTTGTGATGTTTGCTATTGTGGTAAGCTAATATAACGCTATATTGTGTTTTCCCTGTAAAACACTTAGAAAATCTGAAATATTGGCTGGATTCACAAGATCCGTGTCTTTCATCTGCTGTACGCTGTGTATTTTTAAGAAATGTTTTATGATGAGTAATTAGCTAATACACGATGGTCTCTGTAGTTATTCTAGTCGCTTTGGTGAGAGTTGTGATAGTGGCTGCAATGGTAAACTATGATTTATACCTGAAATATGCACATTTTTCTAACAAAACATATGCTATACAATAAATATGTTATCAGACTGTCATCTGATGAAGTTGTTTCTTGGTTAGTGGCTATTTATATCTTTATTTGGTCGAATTTGTGATAGCTACTGATGGAGTAAAAAAATGGTGGAGTAAAGAAGTGGTGTCTTTTGCTAACATGGTTAGCTAATAGATTTACATATTGTGTCTTCCCTGTAAAACATTTTAAAAATCAGAAATGATGGCTGAATTCACAAGATGTGTATCTTTCATTTGGTGTCTTGGACTTGTGATTTCATGAACATTTTATTATATGATATCCCTGTGGCTTTAGGCTAGGCTATGCTAGTCAGCTTTTTTGATGTCAGTGCTCCCGGATCCGGGTTTGTGAGGCGTTAGAGGTTAACAAAAACAATAAACAATAAATGAACAACGAACCGTGAATACAGAGATGTTAAATATAACTAGACTAAACCCCTAGTCACGTCCTGACCTACTCTACCATAGAAAATAAAGTATTTCTATGGTCAGGACGTGACAGTACCCCCTCCCCCAAAGGTGCGGACTCCGACCGCAAAACCTGAAACAAAAAGGGAGGGTTAACGGGGTGTCTAGTATTGGTGGCGGCTCTGGTGCGGGGCGAAGAACCCGCTCATCCGCCAGCATCGGGGGCGGCTCTGGTGCCGGATGAAGAACCCCTTCAGCTCTCGGATCCACCATTTTTGGTGGTGGCTCTGGTGCGGGCCGAAGATCCCGCTCATCCCGTGGATCCAGCCATGGACCAAGGCTGAACACTGTACCTGGACTGGACCTCGGTGCGGAAGAAGACTCCTGCCATGGAGCGGGACTGGACGCCGTGTCTAGACTGGGCATCGTTGCAGAGAAGGGCTCCTGCCTTGAAGCTGGACTGGACGCCCTGCTCGGACTGGGCATCGGCGCAGGGGAAAGCTCTGGCCATGGAGCTGGAGGTTCCGGACCGTTGACCGTCTCAGGAGGTTCCGGACCGTGAACCATCTCAGGATGTTCCGTACTGTGAAACACCGCCGGAAGCTCTGGACTGGGATCTGTCGCCGGAAGCTCTGGACTGGGAACTGTCGCCGGAAGCTCTGGACTGGGAACTATCGCCGGAAGCTCTGGATTGGGAACTGTCGCCGGAAGCTCTGGACTGGGAACTGTCGCCGGAAGCTCTGGACTTGGAACTGTCGCCGGAAGCTCTGGACTGGGAACTGTCGCCGGAAGCTCTGGACTGGGAACTGTCGCCGGAAGCTCTGGATTGGGAACTGTCGCCGGAAGCTCTGGACTGGGAACTGTCGCCGGAAGCTCTGGATTGGGAACTGTCGCCGGAAGCTCTGGACTTGGAACTATCGCCGGAAGCTCTGGACTGGGAACTGTCGCCGGAAGCTCTGGACTTGGAACTGTCGCCGGAAGCTCTGGACTGGGAACTGTCGCCGGAAGCCTGGTGCGTGGGGCCGGCACTGGTGGTACCGGACTGGGGACACGCACCTCAGGGCGAGCGCGAAGAGCAGGCACAGGACGCACCGGACTGGGAAGGCGCACTGGAGGCCTAGTGCGTGGAGCGGAGACAGGTGGCACCGGACTGGTGACACGCACTTCAGGGAGAGTCCGAGGAACAGGCACAGGACGCACCGGACTGAGGACACGCACTTCAGGGAGAGTACGAGGAGGGGACACATGACGTACCGGACTGGAGAGGCGCACTTGAGGCCAGAAGCGTGGAACCGGCACAGGTTGCACCAGACTGCTAACCGGATCCTCTGATCGGATGTTGAGCAGAACACACTTGCACAACATCTCTTTCATCTCACTCTCTCCCAACTTCGCCATTGCCTCCCTGACAGTCTCTGTCTCTTCCCTCTGCTCAGTCTCCAGCTCCATATGCCCCCCCAAGGACAAACTTGGGTTTGCTCTCTGTAGCCGCAAACCCTGTCGTCGCCGCTGTCCTACATTAGCTCCTTCCGATGTTCAGAAATCCT
Source organism: Salvelinus fontinalis (assembly GCF_029448725.1). Lineage (NCBI taxonomy): Eukaryota > Metazoa > Chordata > Actinopteri > Salmoniformes > Salmonidae > Salvelinus > Salvelinus fontinalis. The sequence goes on along the minus strand of NC_074671.1, from coordinate 10,862,646 downwards.
TCATCTGGTGAACACGCTGCTTGGTCCTGGTTTGATGGGATATTCTGTCACGTTCATTAGAATAATGATCGGACCAAGCTGCAGCGCGAAATGGTTTCCACATAATTTATTAAAGTGAAAACTTAGAACAAAACAAATAAAGAAACAAACAACGAACCGTGACTAACGAGATGCTACGTGCACTAACTCAAAACACAATATCCCATAAACACAAGTGGGAAAAAAGGCTACTTAAATATGATCCCCAATTAGAGACAACGATTACCAGCTGCCTCTAATTGGGAATCATACAAATCACCAAGATAGAAAAACAAACTAGAACACCACATAGAAATAAACAAACTAGATCACCCCCAACCACGCCCTGACCCACTTCACCATAGAGAAACAATGGCTCTCCATGGTCAGGGCGTGACACTTCTGGGCCTGAGTAGCAGGCAGTTTACTTTGGGCACGCTTTTCATCCGCACGTCAAAATACCGCCCCTTATCCCAAAGAAGTTATAAATTAAGCAAACGAGACGGCACGATTTTCTTGTTTTTTTTATTGACGGATACCCAGTTGCACACTCCAACACTCAGACATAATTTACCAACAAAGCATTTGTTTTTAATGAGTCCACCAGATCAGATGCAGTAGGGATGACCAGGGATTTTCTCTTTAAGTCCGTGAATTAGACCATTTTCCTGTACTTTTGGGTGTCAGGGAAATGTATGGTCTAGAAAGTACATAATTTTTTTTAGAAATGTAGTAGAGTAAAATTAAAACTTGTCAAAAAATAAATAGTAGAGTAAAGTACAGATACCCCAAAAAACGACACCGTGCTTGGCCACGCAGTTGTGGATGAACAGGAAGTACAGGAGGGGACTAAGCACACACCCCTGAGGAGTCCCCGTGTTGAGGATCAGCGTGGCAGATGTGTTATTGCCTACCCTTACCACCTAGGTGCGGCCTGTCAGGAAGTCCAGGATCCGGTTGCAGAGGGAGGTGTTCAGTCCCAGGGTCCTTAGCTTAGTGATGAGCTTTATAGGGCACTATGGTGTTGAACGCTGAGCTGTAGTCAATGACCATCGTTCATTGATCAATCATTTCAGTTCTACCCTGCATCTATCCACTCCTATCAGAGTATGAAATGTCCTCTTCCAAATGAGCTGAAACAGCTATTGTCTTATCTTAAAACGCTATTGAGAATAATATTTTCAGATGACTTAGCTACTGCTGTTGCACTGACAGCTAAGTTCACTGCTGCTCTACTGACAGCTAAGTTCACTGCTGCTGCACTGACAGCTAAGTTCACTGCTGCTGCACTGACAGCTAAGTTCACTGCTGCTCTACTGACAGCTACGTTCACTGCTGAACTACTGACAGCTACGTTCACTGCTGCTCTACTGACAGCTAAGTTCACTGCTGTTGTACTGACAGTGACAGCTACGTTCAATGCTACTGTACTGACAGTTACATTCTTTGCTGCTGTACTGACAGCTACGTTCACTGCTGCTTTACGTGCTGACATTGACAGCTACATTCACTGCTGCTTTACGTGCTGACATTGACAGCTACATTCACTGCTGCTTTACATACTGACAGTGACAGCTACGTTCACTGCTGCTTTACGTACTGACAGTGACAGCTACATTCACTGCTGCTTTACGTACTGACAGTGACAGCTACATTCACTGCTGCTGTACTGACAGTTACGTTCTTTGCTACTGTACTAACAGCTACGTTCACTGCTGCTTTACGTACTGACAGTGACAGCTACGTTCACTGCTGCTGTACTGTCAGTGACAGCTACGTTCACTGCTGCTGTACTAACAGCTACGTTCACTACTGCTTTACGTACTGACATTGACAGCTACATTCACTGCTGCTGTACTGACAGTGACAGCTACATTCACTGCTGCTTTACGTACTGACAGTGACAGCTACGTTCACTGCTGCTTTACGTACTGACAGTGACAGCTACGTTCACTGCTGCTTTATGTACTGACAGTGACAGCTACGTTCACTGCTGCTTTACGTACTGACAGTGACAGCTACGTTCACTGCTGCTTTACGTACTGACAGTGACAGCTACGTTCACTGCTGCTTTACGTACTGACAGTGACAGCTACGTTCACTGCTGCTTTACGTACTGACAGTGACAGCTACGTTCACTGCTGCTTTACGTACTGACAGTGACAGCTACGTTCACTGCTGTTGTACTGACAGTTACGTTCTTTGCTGCTGTACTGACAGCTACGTTCACTGCTGCTTTACATGCTGACAGCTACATCCACTGCTGCTTTTCGTACTGACAGTGACAGCTACGTTCACTGCTGCTTTACGTACTGACAGTGACATCTACATTCACTGCTGCTTTACGTACTGACAGTGACATCTACATTCACTGCTGCTTTACGTACTGACAGTGACAGCTACGTTCACTGCTGCTTTACGTACTGACAGTGACAGCTACGTTCACTGCTGCTTTACGTACTGACAGTGACAGCTACGTTCACTGCTGCTTTACGTACTGACAGTGACAGCTACGTTCACTGCTGCTTTACGTACTGACAGTTACATCTACATTCACTGCTGCTTTACGTACTGACAGTGACAGCTACATTCACTGCTGCTTTACGTACTGACAGTGACAGCTGCGTTCACTGCTGTTGTACTGACAGCTACGTTCACTGCTGTTGTATGGGAAGTTGTTAACTGCTAGCTAGGAAGCTCCCCCTTCATTACATCTAAAGGCATATAAAAGCTAAACGCTAAGCTAAAAGCTAAGCTAAAACAATGGGAGGAAAAGGGAAAATTCAAAGCTAATTGCTATAGAATGTGGAAATCAATTAGTAAATGTGGCTAAAACCAAAGTTCTAACGGTTTTGAGACATGAAAAGTGCACTAAAAGCTAAGTGCTATGGCCACAGAAAAGAACAAAGGCTCAGTAAGCAGCAGCCCTCTCACACCCACCCAGGGTCTCTCAGACATACTGTTTGCATAATCACCCAGCTCTCCAAGGGAGGGGACAGACCCCAATTGAATTGGCTCCTAAGATGCCATTTTGAAAAGACACCAGTATATAGAAAAGCATATGTGTGTCTCTGTGTGTGTGTGTGTGTGTGTGTGTGTGTGTGTGTGTGTGTGTGTGTGTGTGTGTGTGTGTGTGTGTGTGTGTGTGTGTGTGTGTGTGTGTGTGTGTGTGTGTGTGTGTAGTATGTGTGTGTGTGTGTGTGTGTGTGTGTGTGTGTGTGTGTGTGTGTGTGTGTGTGTGTGTGTGTGTGTGTGTGTGTGTGTGTGTGTGTTGTGTGTGTGTGTGTGTGTGTGTGTGTGTATGTGTGTGTGTGTGTGTGTGTGTGTGTGTGTGTGTGTGTGTGTGTGTGTGTGTGTGTGTGTGTCCTCTGAAATCGGGAGTCCATTTAGACAAAAGGTTTCCGAAGTGTAAGAGACTAATGGATGGAAGAGCCTCGCTCCCTCCTTGTCATCATCCTCAGAAATTAATTAAAAATAACAAATATACTTTGTTTCTCTCCAGCCTCATTTATTACAATGGTAATTGGTCCAAGCCTACAGCAGGTTACATTTTGAAACACTGTTTTACATCAAGACATTCTCATCACCAATATCTATAATTCATGATATACTTTGTACCAAGTAAAGATGTTAAATATTTAGTGAAACACTGGCCTAAAGTTAATCACTCTTTTATAAATGCTTGTGTTTTTTCTGTCTCTCCCTCTGTCTTCTTTCCTTCTCCTTCTCTCTGGTCGAGAGAACACACTCAAGTGGTTGTGTGATCTATTTTTAATTCCTCCATTGTGAATAACATTATACAACTTAGCATAACGTATTAATTAGGCTGCTTTGTTAAGTGCTACATTATGTCTCTGTGAAACAAGCTGTTATCTCTGTACTTCATGAATAATTAAATGTAATCCATTTTTAAATAAGGCTTAGACATTAATTAGCAGTTGTTGTTGCTAATGTCTTATTCCTCATGTTCATTCCTTCCACCGCAAAAGGCTGGCTCAAGATACTAGCTCTGAGATCGGGACATCCTTAAGCCTTTCTCGAAAGGTCCCTACTGCATTATATACCACTGGCAACATGTTCCTCACGCTAAAACAACTGCACTGTCAACTAACAAACAGCATAAAAAAAAAATGTAAAAGGAGCCAATGTAATGTAAGTAAATATCTGGTTAAACTACAGCGCTTACAGTGTGTCAGCTCACAGAGCAGGTATCTTTGCGACGGGAAAATATTCCCAGAGAGCTACAGGATGTGTAGGCTTTTAGCACCCGATTAGTTTCTCATCAAGGCTTTAGTTGCATCCGTTGTAATAGCTCTTAGTGTTGTTGAGGGTTAGCCATAGTTATCTACCATCCTGCCATGGTAATTTACCATCCTGCCATCGTAATCTACCAACCTGCCATCGTAATCTACCATCCTGCCATCGTAATCTACCAACCTGCCATAGTAATCGACCATCCTGCCATAGTAATCTACCATCCTGACATAGTAATTTACCATCCTGCCATAGTAATCGACCATCCTGCCATGGTAATCTACTATCCTGCCATGGTAATCTACCATCCTGCCATGGTAATCTACCATCCTGCCATGGTAATCTACCATCCTGCCATAGTAATCGACCATCCTGCCATGGTAATCTACCATCCTGCCATAGTAATCGACCATCCTGCCATGGTAATCTACCATCCTGCCATAGTAATCGACCATCCTGCCATGGTAATCTACCATCCTGCCATGGTAATCTACCATCCTGCCAGAGTAATCTACCATCCTGCCATGGTATTTACCATCCTGCCATGGTAATCTACTATCCTGCCATCGTAATCTACCAACCTGCCATCGTAATCTACCATCCTGCCATTGTAATCTACCAACCTGCCATAGTAATCGACCATCCTGCCATGGTAATCTACCAACCTGCCATAGTAATATACCATCCTGCCATGGTAATCTATCACCCTTCCATCGTAATATACCATCCTACCATGGTAATTTACCATCCTGCCATAGTAATCTACCATCCCACGATAGTAATCTACCATCCCGCCATAGTAATCTACCATCCTGCCATGGTAATCTACCATCCTGCCATGGTAATCTACCATCCTGCCATGGTAATCTACCATCCTGCCATGGTAATCTACCATCCTGCCATAGTTATCTACCATCCTGCCACACTAATCTATCATCCTGCTATTTTGTCTCCAGTCTTCAAACTCATCATCTCTTATTGGCTGAGAGGAGGAAGGGAGGCTTTCTCGCCCAGAATCCTAATAAACAGAGGTGAGTTTAGATTTTAATAATCACCCAATTTGAATCCAGCTCTCCTTTATTCTCTCTCTCTTCTGCTCTGAGACCTTTATTTTTCACCTTACCCTCCACCTCTTTCTCTGTCACATCTACCTCTCTCCATCTTTCTTCCTCCTCCATCTCTCCCTGACTCTCTCTCTCTAAACCTGATGTTTAATTCATCACTCGTTTCCACCATCCCTGCACCTCGTCCCTCTTTCTGTCAGGTGACAAACAATGACTTTTTGATGTGAATAATTTAATGTGTGTAAGGCAACTGCCAACGCCAGCGCTACCCACGCTGCACTGCACCACATCTTTGTCATTAAGACAACTGATTTCCCCCTAGACTACCTCTCTCTCCATCTCTCTGTCTCTCTTATTTCTGAGGAAGGAAGAGTGTGTTTAAGACAGACTAAATGAGGCAGTCACAGTTGTGAAGAGAGAAACATGGGAGGAGGGAAGAAGAGAGAGAGAAAGCAGGTGAATG
>NC_074671.1:10762524-10856747 GCF_029448725.1 Salvelinus fontinalis | reverse complement strand
TAGCAGCCCAGTGGTAATAGTCCTCTAGAGGGTTGATTATATATCAGTGGTAATAGACCTCTAATGGTTGATTATATATCAGCCCAGTGGTAATAGTCCTCTAGATGGTTGATTATATATCAGTGGTAATAGTCCTCTAGAGGGTTGATTATATATCAGTGGTAATAGTCCTCTAGAGAGTTGATTATATATCAGTGGTAATAGACCTCTAGATGGTTGATTATATATCAGTGGTAATAGTCCTCTAGATGGTTCATTATATATCAGTGGTAATAGTCCTCTAGATGGTTGATTATATATCAGTGGTAATAGTCCTCTAGATGGTTGATTATATATCAGCCCAGTGGTAATAGTCCTCTAGAGGGTTCATTATATATCAGCCCAGTGGCAATTGTCCTCTAGATGGTTCATTATATATCAGCCCAGTGGTAATAGTCCTCTAGATGGTTGATTATATATCAGTGGTAATAGTCCTCTCGATGGTTCATTATATATCAGTGGTAATAGTCCTCTAGATGGTTCATTATATATAAGACCAGTGGTAACAGTCCTCTAGATGGTTCATTATATATCAGCCCAGTGGTAATAGTCCTCTAGATGGTTGATTATATATCAGCCCAGTGGTAATAGACCTCTAGATGGTTGATTATAAATCAGTGGTAATAGTCCTCTAGATGGTTGATTATATATCAGCCCAGTGGTATTAGTCCTCTAAATGGTTGATTATATATCAGCCCAGTGGTATTAGTCCTCTAGATGGTTGATTATATATCAGTGGTAATAGTCCTCTAGATGGTTGATTATATATCAGCCCAGTGGTAATAGTCCTCTAGATGGTTGATTATATATCAGCCCAGTGGTAATAGTCCTCTAGATGGTTGATTATATATCAGCCCAGTGGTAATAGACCTCTAGATGGTTGATTATATATCAGTGGTAATAGTCCTCTAGATGGTTGATTATATATCAGCCCAGTGGTAATAGTCCTCTAGATGGTTGATTATATATCAGTGGTAATAGTCCTCTAGATGGTTGATTATATATCAGCCCAGTGGTAATAGTCCTCTAGATGGTTGATTATATATCAGTGGTAATAGTCCTCTAGATGGTTGATTATATATCAGCCCAGTGGTAATAGTCCTCTAGAGGGTTCATTATATATCAGCCCAGTGGCAATTGTCCTCTAGATGGTTCATTATATATCAGCCCAGTGGTAATAGTCCTCTAGATGGTTGATTATATATCAGTGGTAATAGTCCTCTCGATGGTTCATTATATATCAGTGGTAATAGTCCTCTAGATGGTTCATTATATATAAGACCAGTGGTAACAGTCCTCTAGATGGTTGATTATATATCAGCCCAGTGGTAATAGTCCTCTAGATGGTTGATTATATATCATCCCAGTGGTAATAGTCCTCTAGATGGTTGATTATATATCAGTGGTAATAGTCCTCTAGATGGTTGATTATATATCAGTGGTAATAGTCCTCTAGATGGTTGATTATATATCAGTGGTAATAGACCTCTAGATGGTTGATTATATATCAGCCCAGTGGTAATAGTCCTCTAGATGGTTGATTATATATCAGCCCAGTGGTAACAGTCCTCTAGGTGGTTGATTATATATCAGCCCAGTGGTAATAGTCCTCTAGAGGATTGATCATATATAAGACCAGTGGTAATAGTCCTCTAGATGGTTGATTATATATCATTCCAGTGGTAACAGTCCTCTAGATGGTTGATTATATATCAGTGGTAATAGTCCTCTAGATGGTTGATTATATATCAGTGGTAACAGTCCTCTAGGTGGTTGATTATATATCAGTGGTAATATTCCTCTAGATGGTTGATTATATATCAGTGGTAATAGTCCTCTAGATGGTTGATTTTATATCAGCCCAGTGGTAATAGTCCTCTAGATGGTTGATTATATATCAGCCCAGTGGTAATAGTCCTCTAGATGGTTCATTATATATCAGCCCAGTGGTAATAGTCCTCTAGATGGTTCATTATATATCAGCCCAGTGGTAATAGTCCTCTAGATGGTTGATTATGTATCAGCCCAGTGGTAACAGTCCTCTAGATGGTTGATTATATATCAGTGGTAACAGTCTTCTAGGTGGTTGATTATATATCAGTGGTAATATTCCTCTAGATGGTTGATTATATATCAGTGGTAACAGTCCTCTAGGTGGTTGATTATATATCAGTGGTAATATTCCTCTAGATGGTTGATTATATATCAGTGGTAATAGTCCTCTAGATGGTTGATTTTATATCAGCCCAGTGGTAATAGTCCTCTAGATGGTTGATTATATATCAGCCCAGTGGTAATAGTCCTCTAGATGGTTCATTATATATCAGCCCAGTGGTAATAGTCCTCTAGATGGTTCATTATATATCAGTGGTAATAGTCCTCTAGATGGTTGATTATATATCAGCCCAGTGGTAACAGTCCTCTAGATGGTTGATTATATATCAGCCCAGTGGTAATAGTCCTCTAGATGGTTGATTATATATCAGTGGTAATAGTCCTCTAGATGGTTGATTATATATCAGCCCAGTGGTAATAGTCCTCTAGATGATTGATTATATATCAGTGGTAATAGTCCTCTAGATGATTGATTATATATCAGCCCAGTGGTAATAGTCCTCTAGATGGTTGATTATATATCAGCCCAGTGGTAACAGTCCTCTAAAGGGTTGATTATATATCAGCCCAGTGGTAATAGTCCTCTAGATGGTTGATTATATAGCAGCCCAGTGGTAATAGTCCTCTAGAGGGTTGATTATATATCAGTGGTAATAGACCTCTAATGGTTGATTATATATCAGCCCAGTGGTAATAGTCCTCTAGATGGTTGATTATATATCAGTGGTAATAGTCCTCTAGAGGGTTGATTATATATCAGTGGTAATAGTCCTCTAGAGGGTTGATTATATATCAGTGGTAATAGACCTCTAGATGGTTGATTATATATCAGTGGTAATAGTCCTCTAGATGGTTCATTATATATCAGTGGTAATAGTCCTCTAGATGGTTGATTATATATCAGTGGTAATAGTCCTCTAGATGGTTGATTATATATCAGCCCAATGGTAATAGTCCTCTAGATGGTTGATTATATATCAGTGGTAATAGTCCTCTAGAGGGTTCATTATATATCAGCCCAGTGGCAATTGTCCTCTAGATGGTTGATTATATATCAGCCCAGTGGTAATAGTCCTCTAGAGGGTTCATTATATATCAGCCCAGTGGCAATTGTCCTCTAGATGGTTCATTATATATCAGTGGTAATAGTCCTCTAGATGGTTCATTATATATCAGCCCAGTGGTAATAGTCCTCTAGATGGTTGATTATTTATCAGTGGTAATAGTCCTCTAGATGGTTCATTTTATATCAGTGGTAATAGTCCTCTAGATGGTTCATTATATATCAGTGGTGATAGTCCTCTAGATGGTTCATTATATATCAGCCCAGTGGTAACAGTCCTCTAGATGGTTGATTATATATCAGCCCAGTGGTAATAGACCTCTAGATGGTTGATTATATATCAGCCCAGTGGTAACAGTCCTCTAGATGGTTCATTATATATCAGCCCAGTGGTAACAGTCCTCTAGATGGTTGATTATATATCAGCCCAGTGGTAATAGACCTCTAGAGGGTTGATTATATATAAGTGGTAATAGACCTCTAGATGGTTGATTATATATCAGTGGTAATAGTCCTCTAGATGCTTGATTATATATCAGTGGTAATAGTCCTCTAGATGGTTGATTATATATCAGCCCAGTGGTAATAGTCCTCTAGATGGTTGATTATATAGCAGCCCAGTGGTAATAGTCCTCTAGAGGGTTGATTATATATCAGTGGTAATAGACCTCTAATGGTTGATTATATATCAGCCCAGTGGTAATAGTCCTCTAGATGGTTGATTATATATCAGTGGTAATAGTCCTCTAGAGGGTTGATTATATATCAGTGGTAATAGTCCTCTAGAGAGTTGATTATATATCAGTGGTAATAGACCTCTAGATGGTTGATTATATATCAGTGGTAATAGTCCTCTAGATGGTTCATTATATATCAGTGGTAATAGTCCTCTAGATGGTTGATTATATATCAGTGGTAATAGTCCTCTAGATGGTTGATTATATATCAGCCCAGTGGTAATAGTCCTCTAGAGGGTTCATTATATATCAGCCCAGTGGCAATTGTCCTCTAGATGGTTCATTATATATCAGCCCAGTGGTAATAGTCCTCTAGATGGTTGATTATATATCAGTGGTAATAGTCCTCTCGATGGTTCATTATATATCAGTGGTAATAGTCCTCTAGATGGTTCATTATATATAAGACCAGTGGTAACAGTCCTCTAGATGGTTCATTATATATCAGCCCAGTGGTAATAGTCCTCTAGATGGTTGATTATATATCAGCCCAGTGGTAATAGACCTCTAGATGGTTGATTATAAATCAGTGGTAATAGTCCTCTAGATGGTTGATTATATATCAGCCCAGTGGTATTAGTCCTCTAAATGGTTGATTATATATCAGCCCAGTGGTATTAGTCCTCTAGATGGTTGATTATATATCAGTGGTAATAGTCCTCTAGATGGTTGATTATATATCAGCCCAGTGGTAATAGTCCTCTAGATGGTTGATTATATATCAGCCCAGTGGTAATAGTCCTCTAGATGGTTGATTATATATCAGCCCAGTGGTAATAGACCTCTAGATGGTTGATTATATATCAGTGGTAATAGTCCTCTAGATGGTTGATTATATATCAGCCCAGTGGTAATAGTCCTCTAGATGGTTGATTATATATCAGTGGTAATAGTCCTCTAGATGGTTGATTATATATCAGCCCAGTGGTAATAGTCCTCTAGATGGTTGATTATATATCAGTGGTAATAGTCCTCTAGATGGTTGATTATATATCAGCCCAGTGGTAATAGTCCTCTAGAGGGTTCATTATATATCAGCCCAGTGGCAATTGTCCTCTAGATGGTTCATTATATATCAGCCCAGTGGTAATAGTCCTCTAGATGGTTGATTATATATCAGTGGTAATAGTCCTCTCGATGGTTCATTATATATCAGTGGTAATAGTCCTCTAGATGGTTCATTATATATAAGACCAGTGGTAACAGTCCTCTAGATGGTTGATTATATATCAGCCCAGTGGTAATAGTCCTCTAGATGGTTGATTATATATCATCCCAGTGGTAATAGTCCTCTAGATGGTTGATTATATATCAGTGGTAATAGTCCTCTAGATGGTTGATTATATATCAGTGGTAATAGTCCTCTAGATGGTTGATTATATATCAGTGGTAATAGACCTCTAGATGGTTGATTATATATCAGCCCAGTGGTAATAGTCCTCTAGATGGTTGATTATATATCAGCCCAGTGGTAACAGTCCTCTAGGTGGTTGATTATATATCAGCCCAGTGGTAATAGTCCTCTAGAGGATTGATCATATATAAGACCAGTGGTAATAGTCCTCTAGATGGTTGATTATATATCATTCCAGTGGTAACAGTCCTCTAGATGGTTGATTATATATCAGTGGTAATAGTCCTCTAGATGGTTGATTATATATCAGTGGTAACAGTCCTCTAGGTGGTTGATTATATACCAGTGGTAATATTCCTCTAGATGGTTGATTATATATCAGTGGTAATAGTCCTCTAGATGGTTGATTTTATATCAGCCCAGTGGTAATAGTCCTCTAGATGGTTGATTATATATCAGCCCAGTGGTAATAGTCCTCTAGATGGTTCATTATATATCAGCCCAGTGGTAATAGTCCTCTAGATGGTTCATTATATATCAGCCCAGTGGTAATAGTCCTCTAGATGGTTGATTATGTATCAGCCCAGTGGTAACAGTCCTCTAGATGGTTGATTATATATCAGTGGTAACAGTCTTCTAGGTGGTTGATTATATATCAGTGGTAATATTCCTCTAGATGGTTGATTATATATCAGTGGTAACAGTCCTCTAGGTGGTTGATTATATATCAGTGGTAATATTCCTCTAGATGGTTGATTATATATCAGTGGTAATAGTCCTCTAGATGGTTGATTTTATATCAGCCCAGTGGTAATAGTCCTCTAGATGGTTGATTATATATCAGCCCAGTGGTAATAGTCCTCTAGATGGTTCATTATATATCAGCCCAGTGGTAATAGTCCTCTAGATGGTTCATTATATATCAGTGGTAATAGTCCTCTAGATGGTTGATTATATATCAGCCCAGTGGTAACAGTCCTCTAGATGGTTGATTATATATCAGCCCAGTGGTAATAGTCCTCTAGATGGTTGATTATATATCAGTGGTAATAGTCCTCTAGATGGTTGATTATATATCAGCCCAGTGGTAATAGTCCTCTAGATGATTGATTATATATCAGTGGTAATAGTCCTCTAGATGATTGATTATATATCAGCCCAGTGGTAATAGTCCTCTAGATGGTTGATTATATATCAGCCCAGTGGTAACAGTCCTCTAAAGGGTTGATTATATATCAGCCCAGTGGTAATAGTCCTCTAGATGGTTGATTATATAGCAGCCCAGTGGTAATAGTCCTCTAGAGGGTTGATTATATATCAGTGGTAATAGACCTCTAATGGTTGATTATATATCAGCCCAGTGGTAATAGTCCTCTAGATGGTTGATTATATATCAGTGGTAATAGTCCTCTAGAGGGTTGATTATATATCAGTGGTAATAGTCCTCTAGAGGGTTGATTATATATCAGTGGTAATAGACCTCTAGATGGTTGATTATATATCAGTGGTAATAGTCCTCTAGATGGTTCATTATATATCAGTGGTAATAGTCCTCTAGATGGTTGATTATATATCAGCCCAGTGGTAATAGTCCTCTAGAGGGTTAATTATATATCAGCCCAGTGGCAATTGTCCTCTAGATGGTTCATTATATATCAGCCCAGTGGTAATAGTCCTCTAGATGGTTGATTATATATCAGTGGTAATAGTCCTCTCGATGGTTCATTATATATCAGTGGTAATAGTCCTCTAGATGGTTCATTATATTTAAGACCAGTGGTAACAGTCCTCTAGATGGTTGATTATATATCAGCCAAGTGGTAATAGTCCTCTAGATGCTTGATTATATATCAGTGGTAATAGTCCTCTAGATGGTTGATTATATATCAGCCCAGTGGTAATAGTCCTCTAGATGGTTGATTATATAGCAGCCCAGTGGTAATAGTCCTCTAGAGGGTTGATTATATATCAGTGGTAATAGACCTCTAATGGTTGATTATATATCAGCCCAGTGGTAATAGTCCTCTAGATGGTTGATTATATATCAGTGGTAATAGTCCTCTAGAGGGTTGATTATATATCAGTGGTAATAGTCCTCTAGAGGGTTGATTATATATCAGTGGTAATAGACTTCTAGATGGTTGATTATATATCAGTGGTAATAGTCCTCTAGATGGTTCATTATATATCAGTGGTAATAGTCCTCTAGATGGTTGATTATATATCAGTGGTAATAGTCCTCTAGATGGTTGATTATATATCAGCCCAGTGGTAATAGTCCTCTAGAGGGTTCATTATATATCAGCCCAGTGGCAATTGTCCTCTAGATGGTTCATTATATATCAGCCCAGTGGTAATAGTCCTCTAGATGGTTGATTATATATCAGTGGTAATAGTCCTCTCGATGGTTCATTATATATCAGTGGTAATAGTCCTCTAGATGGTTCATTATATATAAGACCAGTGGTAACAGTCCTCTAGATGGTTCATTATATATCAGCCCAGTGGTAATAGTCCTCTAGATGGTTGATTATATATCAGCCCAGTGGTAATAGACCTCTAGATGGTTGATTATAAATCAGTGGTAATAGTCCTCTAGATGGTTGATTATATATCAGCCCAGTGGTATTAGTCCTCTAAATGGTTGATTATATATCAGCCCAGTGGTATTAGTCCTCTAGATGGTTGATTATATATCAGTGGTAATAGTCCTCTAGATGGTTGATTATATATCAGCCCAGTGGTAATAGTCCTCTAGATGGTTGATTATATATCAGCCCAGTGGTAATAGTCCTCTAGATGGTTGATTATATATCAGCCCAGTGGTAATAGACCTCTAGATGGTTGATTATATATCAGTGGTAATAGTCCTCTAGATGGTTGATTATATATCAGCCCAGTGGTAATAGTCCTCTAGATGGTTGATTATATATCAGTGGTAATAGTCCTCTAGATGGTTGATTATATATCAGCCCAGTGGTAATAGTCCTCTAGATGGTTGATTATATATCAGTGGTAATAGTCCTCTAGATGGTTGATTATATATCAGCCCAGTGGTAATAGTCCTCTAGAGGGTTCATTATATATCAGCCCAGTGGCAATTGTCCTCTAGATGGTTCATTATATATCAGCCCAGTGGTAATAGTCCTCTAGATGGTTGATTATATATCAGTGGTAATAGTCCTCTCGATGGTTCATTATATATCAGTGGTAATAGTCCTCTAGATGGTTCATTATATATAAGACCAGTGGTAACAGTCCTCTAGATGGTTGATTATATATCAGCCCAGTGGTAATAGTCCTCTAGATGGTTGATTATATATCAGCCCAGTGGTAATAGTCCTCTAGATGGTTGATTACATATCAGTGGTAATAGTCCTCTAGATGGTTGATTATATATCAGTGGTAATAGTCCTCTCGATGGTTCATTATATATCAGTGGTAATAGTCCTCTAGATGGTTCATTATATATAAGACCAGTGGTAACAGTCCTCTAGATGGTTGATTATATATCAGCCAAGTGGTAATAGTCCTCTAGATGCTTGATTATATATCTGTGGTAATAGTCCTCTAGATGGTTGATTATATATCAGCCCAGTGGTAATAGTCCTCTAGATGGTTGATTATATAGCAGCCCAGTGGTAATAGTCCTCTAGAGGGTTGATTATATATCAGTGGTAATAGACCTCTAATGGTTGATTATATATCAGCCCAGTGGTAATAGTCCTCTAGATGGTTGATTATATATCAGTGGTAATAGTCCTCTAGAGGGTTGATTATATATCAGTGGCAATAGTCCTCTAGAGGGTTGATTATATATCAGTGGTAATAGACCTCTAGATGGTTGATTATATATCAGTGGTAATAGTCCTCTAGATGGTTCATTATATATCAGTGGTAATAGTCCTCTAGATGGTTGATTATATATCAGTGGTAATAGTCCTCTAGATGGTTGATTATATATCAGCCCAGTGGTAATAGTCCTCTAGAGGGTTCATTATATATCAGCCCAGTGGCAATTGTCCTCTAGATGGTTCATTATATATCAGCCCAGTGGTAATAGTCCTCTAGATGGTTGATTATATATCAGTGGTAATAGTCCTCTCGATGGTTCATTATATATCAGTGGTAATAGTCCTCTAGATGGTTCATTATATATAAGACCAGTGGTAACAGTCCTCTAGATGGTTCATTATATATCAGCCCAGTGGTAATAGTCCTCTAGATGGTTGATTATATATCAGCCCAGTGGTAATAGACCTCTAGATGGTTGATTATAAATCAGTGGTAATAGTCCTCTAGATGGTTGATTATATATCAGCCCAGTGGTATTAGTCCTCTAAATGGTTGATTATATATCAGCCCAGTGGTATTAGTCCTCTAGATGGTTGATTATATATCAGTGGTAATAGTCCTCTAGATGGTTGATTATTTATCAGCCAAGTGGTAATAGTCCTCTAGATGGTTGATTATATATCAGCCCAGTAGTAATAGTCCTCTAGATGGTTGATTATATATCAGCCCAGTGGTAATAGACCTCTAGATGGTTGATTATATATCAGTGGTAATAGTCCTCTAGATGGTTGATTATATATCAGCCCAGTGGTAATAGTCCTCTAGATGGTTGATTATATATCAGTGGTAATAGTCCTCTAGATGGTTGATTATATATCAGCCCAGTGGTAATAGTCCTCTAGATGGTTGATTATATATCAGTGGTAATAGTCCTCTAGATGGTTGATTATATATCAGCCCAGTGGTAATGGTCCTCTAGAGGGTTCATTATATATCAGCCCAGTGGCAATTGTCCTCTAGATGGTTCATTATATATCAGCCCAGTGGTAATAGTCCTCTAGATGGTTGATTATATATCAGTGGTAATAGTCCTCTCGATGGTTCATTATATATCAGTGGTAATAGTCCTCTAGATGGTTCATTATATATCAGCCCAGTGGTAATAGTCCTCTAGATGGTTGATTATATATCAGCCCAGTGGTAATAGTCCTCTAGATGGTTGATTATATATCAGTGGTAATAGTCCTCTAGATGGTTGATTATATATCAGTGGTAATAGTCCTCTAGATGGTTGATAATATATCAGTGGTAATAGACCTCTAGATGGTTGATTATATATCAGCCCAGTGGTAATAGTCCTCTAGATGGTTGATTATATATCAGCCCAGAGGTAACAGTCCTCTAGGTGGTTGATTATATATCAGCCCAGTGGTAATAGTCCTCTAGAGGATTGATCATATATAAGACCAGTGGTAATAGTCCTCTAGATGGTTGATTATATATCATCCCAGTGGTAACAGTCCTCTAGATGGTTGATTATATATCAGTGGTAATAGTCCTCTAGATGGTTGATTATATATCAGTGGTAACAGTCCTCTAGGTGGTTGATTATATATCAGTGGTAATATTCCTCTAGATGGTTGATTATATATCAGTGGTAATAGTCCTCTAGATGGTTGATTTTATATCAGCCCAGTGGTAATAGTCCTCTAGATGGTTGATTATATATCAGCCCAGTGGTAATAGTCCTCTAGATGGTTCATTATATATCAGCCCAGTGGTAATAGTCCTCTAGATGGTTCATTATATATCAGCCCAGTGGTAATAGTCCTCTAGATGGTTGATTATATATCAGCCCAGTGGTAACAGTCCTCTAGATGGTTGATTATATATCAGTGGTAACAGTCCTCTAGGTGGTTGATTATATATCAGTGGTAATATTCCTCTAGATGGTTGATTATATATCAGTGGTAACAGTCCTCTAGGTGGTTGATTATATATCAGTGGTAATATTCCTCTAGATGGTTGATTATATATCAGTGGTAATAGTCCTCTAGATGGTTGATTTTATATCAGCCCAGTGGTAATAGTCCTCTAGATGGTTGATTATATATCAGCCCAGTGGTAATAGTCCTCTAGATGGTTCATTATATATCAGCCCAGTGGTAATAGTCCTCTAGATGGTTCATTATATATCAGTGGTAATAGTCCTCTAGATGGTTGATTATATATCAGCCCAGTGGTAATAGTCCTCTAGATGGTTGATTATATATCAGCCCAGTGGTAATAGTCCTCTAGATGGTTGATTATATATCAGTGGTAATAGTCCTCTAGATGGTTGATTATATATCAGCCCAGTGGTAATAGTCCTCTAGATGATTGATTATATATCAGTGGTAATAGTCCTCTAGATGATTGATTATATATCAGCCCAGTGGTAATAGTCCTCTAGATGGTTGATTATATATCAGCCCAGTGGTAACAGTCCTCTAGATGGTTCATTATATATCAGCCCAGTGGTAATAGTCCTCTAGAGGGTTGATTATATATCAGCCCAGTGGTAATAGTCCTCTAGATGGTTGATTATATAGCAGCCCAGTGGTAATAGTCCTCTAGAGGGTTGATTATATATCAGTGGTAATAGACCTCTAATGGTTGATTATATATCAGCCCAGTGGTAATAGTCCTCTAGATGGTTGATTATATATCAGTGGTAATAGTCCTCTAGAGGGTTGATTATATATCAGTGGTAATAGTCCTCTAGATGGTTGATTAGATATCAGTGGTAATAGACCTCTAGATGGTTGATTATATATCAGTGGTAATAGTCCTCTAGATGGTTCATTATATATCAGTGGTAATAGTCCTCTAGATGGTTGATTATATATCAGCCCAGTGGTAATAGTCCTCTAGAGGGTTAATTATATATCAGCCCAGTGGCAATTGTCCTCTAGATGGTTCATTATATATCAGCCCAGTGGTAATAGTCCTCTAGATGGTTGATTATATATCAGTGGTAATAGTCCTCTCGATGGTTCATTATATATCAGTGGTAATAGTCCTCTAGATGGTTCATTATATATAAGACCAGTGGTAACAGTCCTCTAGATGGTTGATTATATATCAGCCAAGTGGTAATAGTCCTCTAGATGGTTGATTATATATCAGCCCAGTGGTAATAGACCTCTAGATGGTTGATTATATATCAGTGGTAATAGTCCTCTAGATGGTTCATTATATATAAGTGGTAATAGTCCTCTAGATGGTTGATTATATATCAGTGGTAATAGTCCTCTAGATGGTTGATTATATATCAGTGGTAATAGTCCTCTAGATGGTTGATTATATATCAGTGGTAATAGACCTCTAGATGGTTGATTATATGTCAGCCCAGTGGTAATAGTCCTCTAGATGGTTGATTATATATCAGCCCAGTGGTAATATTCCTCTAGATGGTTGATTATATATCAGTGGTAATAGTCCTCTAGATGGTTGATTTTATATCAGCCCAGTGGTAATAGTCCTCTAGATGGTTGATTATATATCAGCCCAGTGGTAATAGTCCTCTAGATGGTTCATTATATATCAGCCCAGTGGTAATAGTCCTCTAGATGGTTCATTATATATCAGTGGTAATAGTCCTCTAGATGGTTCATTATATATCAGCCCAGTGGTAATAGTCCTCTAGATGGTTGATTAAATATCAGCCCAGTGGTAATAGTCCTCTAGATGGTTGATTATATATCAGTGGTAATAGTCCTCTAGATGGTTGATTATATATCAGCCCAGTAGTAATAGTCCTCTAGATGATTGATTATATATCAGTGGTAATAGTCCTCTAGATGATTGATTATATATCAGCCCAGTGGTAATAGTCCTCTAGATGGTTGATTATATATCAGCCCAGTGGTAACAGTCCTCTAGATGGTTCATTATATATCAGCCCAGTGGTAATAGTCCTCTAGAGGGTTGATTATATATCAGCCCAGTGGTAATAGTCCTCTAGATGGTTGATTATATAGCAGCCCAGTGGTAATAGTCCTCTAGATGGTTGATTATATATCAGTGGTAATAGTCCTCTAGAGGGTTGATTATATATCAGTGGTAATAGTCCTCTAG
Source organism: Salvelinus fontinalis (assembly GCF_029448725.1). NCBI lineage: Eukaryota > Metazoa > Chordata > Actinopteri > Salmoniformes > Salmonidae > Salvelinus > Salvelinus fontinalis. The sequence continues at coordinate 10,843,525 of NC_074671.1, read as the reverse complement.
AGGGTTGATTAGATATCAGTGGTAATAGACCTCTAGATGGTTGATTATATATCAGTGGTAATAGTCCTCTAGATGGTTCATTATATATCAGTGGTAATAGTCCTCTAGATGGTTGATTATATATCAGCCCAGTGGTAATAGTCCTCTAGAGGGTTAATTATATATCAGCCCAGTGGCAATTGTCCTCTAGATGGTTCATTATATATCAGCCCAGTGGTAATAGTCCTCTAGATGGTTCATTATATATCAGTGGTAATAGTCCTCTCGATGGTTCATTATATATCAGTGGTAATAGTCCTCTAGATGGTTCATTATATATAAGACCAGTGGTAACAGTCCTCTAGATGGTTGATTATATATCAGCCAAGTGGTAATAGTCCTCTAGATGGTTGATTATATATCAGCCCAGTGGTAAGAGACCTCTAGATGGTTGATTATATATCAGTGGTAATAGTCCTCTAGATGGTTGATTATATATCAGTGGTAATAGTCCTCTAGATGGTTCATTATATATCAGTGGTAATAGTCCTCTAGATGGTTGATTATATATCAGTGGTAATAGTCCTCTAGATGGTTGATTATATATCAGTGGTAATAGTCCTCTAGATGGTTGATTATATATCAGTGGTAATAGACCTCTAGATGGTTGATTATATGTCAGCCCAGTGGTAATAGTCCTCTAGGTGGTTGATTATATATCAGCCCAGTGGTAACAGTCCTCTAGGTGGTTGATTATATATCAGCCCAGTGGTAATAGTCCTCTAGATGGTTGATTATATATCAGCCCAGTGGTAATAGTCCTCTAGATGGTTGATTATATATAAGCCCAGTGGTAATAGTCCTCTAGATGGTTGATTATATATCAGCCCAGTGGTAACAGTCCTCTAGATGGTTGATTATATATCAGTGGTAATAGTCCTCTAGATGGTTGATTATATATCAGTGGTAATAGTCCTCTAGATGGTTGATTATATATCAGCCCAGTGGTAATAGTCCTCTAGATGGTTGATTATATATCAGTGGTAACAGTCCTCTAGATGGTTGATTATATATCAGTGGTAACAGTCCTCTAGGTGGTTGATTATATATCAGTGGTAATATTCCTCTAGATGGTTGATTATATATCAGTGGTAATAGTCCTCTAGATGGTTGATTTTATATCAGCCCAGTGGTAATAGTCCTCTAGATGGTTGATTATATATCAGCCCAGTGGTAATAGTCCTCTAGATGGTTCATTATATATCAGCCCAGTGGTAATAGTCCTCTAGATGGTTCATTATATATCAGCCCAGTGGTAATAGTCCTCTAGATGGTTGATTATATATCAGCCCAGTGGTAATAGTCCTATAGATGGTTGATTATATATCAGTGGTAATAGACCTCTAGATTGTTGATTATATATCAGCCCAGTGGTAATAGTCCTCTAGATGGTTCATTATATATCAGCCCAGTGGTAATAGTCCTCTAGATGGTTGATTATTTATCAGTGGTAATAGTCCTCTAGATGGTTGATTATATATCAGCCCAGTGGTAATAGTCCTCTAGATGGTTGATTATATATCAGCCCAGTGGTAATAGTCCTCTAGATGGTTCATTATATATCAGCCCAGTGGTAATAGTCCTCTAGATGGTTCATTATATATCAGCCCAGTGGTAATAGTCTTCTAGAGGATTGATTATATATCAGCCCAGTGGTAACAGTCCTCTAGATGGTTGATTATATATCAGCCCAGTGGTAACAGTCCTCTAGATGGTTGATTATATATCAGCAGAGTGGTAATAGTCCTCTAGATGGTTCATTATATATCAGCCCAGTGGTAATAGTCCTCTAGATGGTTCATTATATATCACCCCAGTGGTAATAGTCCTCTAGATGGTTGATTATATATCAGCCCAGTGGTAATATACCTCTAGATGGTTGATTATATATCAGCCCAGTGGTAATAGTCCTCTAGATGGTTCATTATATATCAGCCAGGTGGTAACAGTCCTCTAGATGGTTCATTATATATCAGCCCAGTGGTAACAGTCCTCTAGATTGTTGATTATATATCAGCCCGTTGGTAATAGTCCTCTAGATGGTTGATTATATATCAGTGGTAATAGTCCTCTAGATGGTTCATTATATATCAGTGGTAATAGTCCTCTAGATGGTTGATTATATATCAGTGGTAATAGTCCTCTAGAGGGTTGATTATATGTCAGCCCAGTGGTAATAGTCCTCTAGATGGTTGATTATATATCAGCCCAGTGGTAACAGTCCTCTAGGTGGTTGATTATATATCAGCCCAGTGGTAATAGTCCTCTAGATGGTTGATTATATATCAGCCCAGTGGTAATAGTCCTCTAGATGGTTGATTATATATAAGCCCAGTGGTAATAGTCCTCTAGATGGTTGATTATATATCAGCCCAGTGGTAACAGTCCTCTAGATGGTTGATTATATATCAGTGGTAATAGTCCTCTAGATGGTTGATTATATATCAGTGGTAATAGTCCTCTAGATGGTTGATTATATATCAGCCCAGTGGTAATAGTCCTCTAGATGGTTGATTATATATCAGTGGTAATAGTCCTCTAGATGGTTGATTATATATCAGTGGTAACAGTCCTCTAGGTGGTTGATTATATATCAGTGGTAATATTCCTCTAGATGGTTGATTATATATCAGTGGTAATAGTCCTCTAGATGGTTGATTTTATATCAGCCCAGTGGTAATAGTCCTCTAGATGGTTGATTATATATCAGCCCAGTGGTAATAGTCCTCTAGATGGTTCATTATATATCGGCCCAGTGGTAATAGTCCTCTAGATGGTTCATTATATATCAGCCCAGTGGTAATAGTCCTCTAGATGGTTGATTATATATCAGCCCAGTGGTAATAGTCCTATAGATGGTTGATTATATATCAGTGGTAATAGACCTCTAGATTGTTGATTATATATCAGCCCAGTGGTAATAGTCCTCTAGATGGTTCATTATATATCAGCCCAGTGGTAATAGTCCTCTAGATGGTTGATTATATATCAGTGGTAATAGTCCTCTAGATGGTTGATTATATATCAGCCCAGTGGTAATAGTCCTCTAGATGGTTGATTATATATCAGCCCAGTGGTAATAGTCCTCTAGATGGTTCATTATATATCAGCCCAGTGGTAATAGTCCTCTAGATGGTTCATTATATATCAGCCCAGTGGTAATAGTCTTCTAGAGGATTGATTATATATCAGCCCAGTGGTAACAGTCCTCTAGATGGTTGATTATATATCAGCCCAGTGGTAACAGTCCTCTAGATGGTTGATTATATATCAGCAGAGTGGTAATAGTCCTCTAGATGGTTCATTATATATCAGCCCAGTGGTAATAGTCCTCTAGATGGTTCATTATATATCACCCCAGTGGTAATAGTCCTCTAGATGGTTGATTTTATATCAGCCCAGTGGTAATATACCTCTAGATGGTTGATTATATATCAGCCCAGTGGTAATAGTCCTCTAGATGGTTCATTATATATCAGCCAGGTGGTAACAGTCCTCTAGATGGTTCATTATATATCAGCCCAGTGGTAACAGTCCTCTAGATTGTTGATTATATATCAGCCCGTTGGTAATAGTCCTCTAGATGGTTGATTATATATCAGTGGTAATAGTCCTCTAGATGGTTCATTATATTTCAGTGGTAATAGTCCTCTAGATGGTTGATTATATATCAGTGGTAATAGTCCTCTAGAGGGTTGATTATATATCAGTGGTAATAGACCTCTAGATGGTTGATTATATATCAGTGGTAATAGACCTCTAGATGGTTGATTATATATCAGTGGTAATAGTCCTCTAGATGGTTCATTATATATCAGTGGTAATAGTCCTCTAGATGGTTGATTATATTTCAGCCCAGTGGTAATAGTCCTCTAGATGGTTGATTATATATCAGCCCAGTGGTAACAGCCCTCTAGAGGATTGATTATATGTCACCCCAGTGGTAATAGTCCTCTAGATGGTTGATTATATATCAGTGGTAATAGTCCTCTAGAGGGTTGATTATATATCAGTGGTAATAGTCCTCTAGAGGGTTGATTATATATCAGTGGTAATAGACCTCTAGATGGTTGATTATATATCAGTGGTAATAGTCCTCTAGATGGTTCATTATATATCAGTGGTAATAGTCCTCTAGATGGTTGATTATATTTCAGCCCAGTGGTAATAGTCCTCTAGATGGTTGATTATATATCAGTGGTAATAGTCCTCTAGATGGTTGATTATATATCAGCCCAGTGGTAATAGTCCTCTAGATGGTTGATTATATATCAGTGGTAATAGTCCTCTAGATGGTTCATTATATATCAGTGGTAATAGTCCTCTAGATGGTTCATTATATATCAGTGGTAATAGTCCTCTAGATGGTTGATTATATATCAGCCCAGTGGTAATAGTCCTCTAGAGGGTTCATTATATATCAGCCCAGTGGCAATTGTCCTCTAGATGGTTGATTATATATCAGTGGTAATAGTCCTCTAGATGGTTCATTATATATCAGCCCAGTGGTAATAGTCCTCTAGATGGTTGATTATATATCAGTGGTAATAGTCCTCTCGATGGTTCATTATATATCAGTGGTAACAGTCCTCTAGATGGTTGATTATATATAAGACCAGTGGTAACAGTCCTCTAGATGGTTGATTATATATCAGTGGTAATAGTCCTCTAGATGGGTGATTATATATCAGTGGTAATAGTCCTCTAGATGGTTGATTATATATCAGCCCAGTGGTAATAGTCCTCTAGATGGTTGATTATATATCAGTGGTAATAGTCCTCTAGATGGTTGATTATATATCAGTGGTAATAGTCCTCTAGATGGTTGATTATATATCAGTGGTAATGGTCCTCTAGATGGTTGATTATATATCAGTGGTAATAGTCCTCTAGATGGTTGATTATATATCAGCCCAGTGGTAATAGACCTCTAGATGGTTGATTATATATCAGCCCAGTGGTAATAGTCCTCTAGATGGTTGATTATATATCAGTGGTAATAGTCCTCTAGATGGTTGATTATATATCAGCCCAGTGGTAATAGTCCTCTAGATGGTTGATTATATATCAGCCCAGTGGTAATAGTCCTCTAGATGGTTGATTATATATCAGTGGTAATAGTCCTCTAGATGGTTGATTATATATCAGTGGTAATAGACCTCTAGATGGTTGATTATATATCAGCCCAGTGGTAATAGTCCTCTAGAGGATTGATCATATATAAGCCCAGTGGTAATAGTCCTCTAGATGGTTCATTATATATCAGCCCAGTGGTAATAGTCCTCTAGATGGTTGATTATATATCAGCCCAGTGGTAATAGTCCTCTAGATGGTTGATTACATATCAGCCCAGTGGTAACAGTCCTCTAGATGGTTGATTATATATCAGCCCAGTGGTAACAGTCCTCTAGGTGGTTGATTATATATCAGTGGTAATAGTCCTCTAGATGGTTGATTATATATCAGCCCAGTCGTAATAGTCCTCTAGAGGGTTGATTATATATCAGTGGTAATAGTCCTCTAGATGGTTGATTATATATCAGTGGTAATAGTCCTCTAGGTGGTTGACTATATATCAGCCCAGTGGTATTAGTCCTCTAGATGGTTGATTATATATCAGCCCAGTGGTAATAGTCCTCTAGATGGTTGATTATATATCAGTGGTAATAGTCCTCTAGATGGTTGATTATATATCAGTGGTAACAGTCCTCTAGGTGGTTGATTATATATCAGTGGTAATAGTCCTCTAGATGGTTGATTATATATCAGCCCAGTGGTAATAGTCCTCTAGAGGGTTCATTATATATCAGCCCAGTGGCAATTGTCCTCTAGATGGTTGATTATATATCAGTGGTAATAGTCCTCTAGATGGTTCATTATATATCAGCCCAGTGGTAATAGTCCTCTAGATGGTTGATTATATATCAGTGGTAATAGTCCTCTCGATGGTTCATTATATATCAGTGGTAACAGTCCTCTAGATGGTTGATTATATATAAGACCAGTGGTAACAGTCCTCTAGATGGTTGATTATATATCAGTGGTAATAGTCCTCTAGATGGGTGATTATATATCAGTGGTAATAGTCCTCTAGATGGTTGATTATATATCAGCCCAGTGGTAATAGTCCTCTAGATGGTTGATTATATATCAGTGGTAATAGTCCTCTAGATGGTTGATTATATATCAGTGGTAATAGTCCTCTAGATTGTTGATTATATATCAGTGGTAATGGTCCTCTAGATGGTTGATTATATATCAGTGGTAATAGTCCTCTAGATGGTTGATTATATATCAGCCCAGTGGTAATAGACCTCTAGATGGTTGATTATATATCAGCCCAGTGGTAATAGTCCTCTAGGTGGTTGATTATATATCAGTGGTAATAGTCCTCTAGATGGTTGATTATATATCAGCCCAGTGGTAATAGTCCTCTAGATGGTTGATTATATATCAGCCCAGTGGTAATAGTCCTCTAGATGGTTGATTATATATCAGTGGTAATAGTCCTCTAGATGGTTGATTATATATCAGTGGTAATAGACCTCTAGATGGTTGATTATATATCAGCCCAGTGGTAATAGTCCTCTAGAGGATTGATCATATATAAGCCCAGTGGTAATAGTCCTCTAGATGGTTCATTATATATCAGCCCAGTGGTAATAGTCCTCTAGATGGTTGATTATATATCAGCCCAGTGGTAATAGTCCTCTAGATGGTTGATTACATATCAGCCCAGTGGTAACAGTCCTCTAGATGGTTGATTATATATCAGCCCAGTGGTAACAGTCCTCTAGGTGGTTGATTATATATCAGTGGTAATAGTCCTCTAGATGGTTGATTATATATCAGCCCAGTCGTAATAGTCCTCTAGAGGGTTGATTATATATCAGTGGTAATAGTCCTCTAGATGGTTGATTATATATCAGTGGTAATAGTCCTCTAGGTGGTTGACTATATATCAGCCCAGTGGTATTAGTCCTCTAGATGGTTGATTATATATCAGCCCAGTGGTAATAGTCCTCTAGATGGTTGATTATATATCAGTGGTAATAGTCCTCTAGATGGTTGATTATATATCAGTGGTAACAGTCCTCTAGGTGGTTGATTATATATCAGTGGTAATAGTCCTCTAGATGGTTGATTATATATCAGTGGTAACAGTCCTCTAGGTGGTTGATTATATATCAGTGGTAATATTCCTCTAGGTGTTTGATTATATATCAGTGGTAATAGTCCTCTAGATGGTTGATTTTATATCAGCCCAGTGGTAATAGTCCTCTAGATGGTTGATTATATATCAGCCCAGTGGTAATAGTCCTCTAGATGGTTCATTATATATCAGCCCAGTGGTAAAATCCTCTAGATGGTTCATTATATATCAGCCCAGTGGTAACAGTCCTCTAGATGGTTGATTATATATCAGTGGTATTAGTCCTCTAGATGGTTGATTATATATCAGTGGTATTAGTCCTCTAGATGGTTGATTATATATCAGCCCAGTGGTAATAGTCCTATAGATGGTTGATTATATATCAGTGGTAATAGACCTCTAGATTGTTGATTATATATCAGCCCGGTGGTAATAGTCCTCTAGATGGTTCATTATAAATCAGCACAGTGGTAATAGTCCTCTAGATGGTTGATTATATATCAGTGGTATTAGTCCTCTAGATGGTTGATTATATATCAGCCAGGTGGTAACAGTCCTCTAGATGGTTCATTATATATCAGCCCAGTGGTAATAGTCCTCTACATGGTTGATTATATATCAGCCAAGTGGTAATAGTCCTCTAGATGGTTCATTATATATCAGCCAGGTGGTAACAGTCCTCTAGGTGGTTCATTATATATCAGCCCAGTGGTAACAGTCCTCTAGATTGTTGATTATATATCAGCCCGTTGGTAATAGTCCTCTAGATGGTTGATTATATATCAGCCCATTGGTAATAGTCTTCTAGATGGTTGATTATATATCAGTGGTAATAGTCCTCTAGATGGTTCATTATATATCAGCCCAGTGGTAATAGTCTTCTAGATGGTTGATTATATATCAGTGGTAATAGTCCTCTAGAGGGTTGATTATATATCAGCCCAGTGGTAACAGTCCTCTAGGTGGTTGATTATATATCAGTGGTAATAGTCCTCTAGGTGGTTGACTATATATCAGCCCAGTGGTATTAGTCCTCTAGATGGTTGATTATATATCAGCCCAGTGGTAATTGTCCTCTAGATGGTTGATTATATATCAGTGGTAATAGTCCTCTAGATGGTTGATTATATATCAGTGGTAATAGTCCTCTAGATGGTTGATTATATATCAGTGGTAATAGTCCTCTAGGTGGTTGATTATATATCAGCCCAGTGGTATTAGTCCTCTAGATGGTTGATTATATATCAGCCCAGTGGTAATAGTCCTCTAGATGGTTGATTATATATCAGTGATAATAGTCCTCTAGATGGTTGATTATATATCAGTGGTAACAGTCCTCTAGGTGGTTGATTATATATCAGTGGTAATAGTCCTCTAGATGGTTGATTATATATCAGTGGTAACAGTCCTCTAGGTGGTTGATTATATATCAGTGGTAATATTCCTCTAGGTGGTTGATTATATATCAGTGGTAATAGTCCTCTAGATGGTTGATTTTATATCAGCCCAGTGGTAATAGTCCTCTAGATGGTTGATTATATATCAGCCCAGTGGTAATAGTCCTCTAGATGGTTCATTATATATCAGCCCAGTGGTAAAATCCTCTAGATGGTTCATTATATATCAGCCCAGTGGTAACAGTCCTCTAGATGGTTGATTATATATCAGTGGTATTAGTCCTCTAGATGGTTGATTATATATCAGTGGTATTAGTCCTCTAGATGGTTGATTATATATCAGCCCAGTGGTAATAGTCCTATAGATGGTTGATTATATATCAGTGGTAATAGACCTCTAGATTGTTGATTATATATCAGCCCGGTGGTAATAGTCCTCTAGATGGTTCATTATATATCAGCCCAGTGGTAATAGTCCTCTAGATGGTTGATTATATATCAGTGGTATTAGTCCTCTAGATGGTTGATTATATATCAGCCAGGTGGTAACAGTCCTCTAGATGGTTCATTATATATCAGCCCAGTGGTAATAGTCCTCTAGATGGTTGATTATATATCAGCCAAGTGGTAATAGTCCTCTAGATGGTTCATTATATATCAGCCAGGTGGTAACAGTCCTCTAGGTGGTTCATTATATATCAGCCCAGTGGTAACAGTCCTCTAGATTGTTGATTATATATCAGCCCGTTGGTAATAGTCCTCTAGATGGTTGATTATATATCAGCCCATTGGTAATAGTCTTCTAGATGGTTGATTATATATCAGTGGTAATAGTCCTCTAGATGGTTCATTATATATCAGCCCAGTGGTAATAGTCTTCTAGATGGTTGATTATATATCAGTGGTAATAGTCCTCTAGAGGGTTGATTATATATCAGCCCAGTGGTAATAGTCCTCTAGATGGTTGATTATATATCAGCCCAGTGGTAATAGTCCTCTAGATGGTTGATTATATATAAGCCCAGTGGTAATAGTCCTCTAGATGGTTGATTATATATCAGCCCAGTGGTAATGGTCCTCTAGATGGTTGATTATATATCAGCCCAGTGGTAATAGTCCTCTAGATGGTTGATTATATATCAGTGGTAATAGTCCTCTAGATGGTTGATTATATATCAGCCCAGTGGTAATAGTCCTCTAGATGGTTGATTATATATCAGTGGTAATAGTCCTCTAGATGGTTCATTATATATCAGCCCAGTGGTAATAGTCCTCTAGATGGTTCATTATATATCAGCCCAGTGGTAATAGTCCTCTAGATGGTTCATTATATATCAGTGGTAATAGTCCTCTAGATGGTTGATTATATATCAGTGGTAATAGTCCTCTAGATGGTTGATTATATATCAGTGGTAATAGTCCTCTAGATGGTTGATTATATATCAGTGGTAATAGTCCTCTAGATGGTTGATTATATATCAGTGGTAATAGTCCTCTAGATGGTTGATTATATATCAGTGGTAATAGTCCTCTAGATGGTTGATTATATATCAGTGGTAATAGTCCTCTAGATGGTTCATTATATATCAGTGGTAATAGTCCTCTAGATGGTTCATTATATATCAGTGGTAATAGTCCTCTAGATGGTTGATTATATATCAGTGGTAATAGTCCTCTAGATGGTTCATTATATATCAGCCCAGTGGTAATAGTCCTCTAGATGGTTGATTATATATCAGTGGTAATAGTCTTCTAGATGGTTGATTATATATCAGTGGTATTAGTCCTCTAGATGGTTGATTATATATCAGCCCAGTGGTAATAGTCTTCTAGATGGTTGATTATATATCAGTGGTAATAGTCCTCTAGATGGTTGATTATATATCAGTGGTAATAGTCCTCTAGATGGTTCATTATATATCAGTGGTAATAGTCCTCTAGATGGTTGATTATATATCAGTGGTAATAGTCCTCTAGATGGTTGATTATATATCAGCCCAGTGGTAATAGTCCTCTAGATGGTTGATTATATATCAGTGGTAATAGTCCTCTAGATGGTTGATTATATATCAGTGGTAATAGTCCTCTAGATGGTTGATTATATATCAGTGGTAATAGTCCTCTAGATGGTTGATTATATATCAGTGGTAATAGTCCTCTAGATGGTTGATTATATATCAGTGGTAATAGTCCTCTAGATGGTTGATTATATATCAGTGGTAATAGTCCTCTAGATGGTTCATTATATATCAGCCCAGTGGTAATAGTCCTCTAGATGGTTCATTATATATCAGCCCAGTGGTAATAGTCCTCTAGATGGTTGATTATATATCAGCCCAGTGGTAATAGTCCTCTAGATGGTTGATTATATATCAGCCCAGTGGTAATAGTCCTCTAGATGGTTGATTATATATCAGCCCAGTGGTAATAGTCCTCTAGATGGTTGATTATATATCAGCCCAGTGGTAATAGTCCTCTAGATGGTTGATTATATATCAGTGGTAATAGTCCTCTAGATGGTTGATTATATATCAGCCCAGTGGTAATAGTCCTCTAGATGGTTGATTATATATCAGTGGTAATAGTCCTCTAGATGGTTGATTATATATCAGCCCAGTGGTAATAGTCCTCTAGATGGTTGATTATATATCAGTGGTAATAGTCCTCTAGATGGTTGATTATATATCAGTGGTAATAGTCCTCTAGATGGTTGATTATATATCAGCCCAGTGGTAATAGTCCTCTAGATGGTTGATTATATATCAGTGGTAATAGTCCTCTAGATGGTTGATTATATATCAGTGGTAATAGTCCTCTAGATGGTTGATTATATATCAGTGGTAATAGTCCTCTAGATGGTTGATTATATATCAGTGGTAATAGTCCTCTAGATGGTTGATTATATATCAGTGGTAATAGTCCTCTAGATGGTTGATTATATATCAGTGGTAATAGTCCTCTAGATAGTTGATTATATATCAGTGGTAATAGTCCTCTAGACGGTTCATTATATATCAGCAGAGTGGTAATAGTCCTCTAGATGGTTGATTATATATCAGCCCAGTGGTAATAGTCCTCTAGATGGTTGATTATATATCAGCCCAGTGGTAATAGTCCTCTAGATGGTTGATTATATATCAGTGGTAATAGTCCTCTAGATGGTTGATTATATATCAGTGGTAATAGTCCTCTAGATGGTTGAATATATATCAGCCCAGTGGTAATAGTCCTCTAGATGGTTGATTATATATCAGTGGTAATAGTCCTCTAGATGGTTGATTATATATCAGCCCAGTGGTAATAGTCCTCTAGATGGCTGATTATATATCAGCCCAGTGGTAATAGTCCTCTAGATGGTTGATTATATATCAGCCCAGTGGTAATAGTCCTCTAGAGGGTTGATTATATATCAGTGGTAATAGTCCTCTAGATGGTTGATTATATATCAGTGGTAATAGTCCTCTAGAGGGTTGATTATATATCAGCCCAGTGGTAATAGTCCTCTAGATGGTTGATTATATATCAGTGGTAATAGTCCTCTAGATGGTTGATTATATATCAGCCCAGTGGTAATAGTCCTCTAGATGGTTCATTATATATCAGCCCAGTGGTAATAGTCCTCTAGATGGTTCATTATATATCAGTGGTAATAGTCCTCTAGATGGTTAATTATATATCAGTGGCAACAGCCCTCTATATGGTTGATTATATATCAGCCCAGTGGTAATAGTCCTCTGGAGGGTTGATTATATATCAGCCCAGTGGTAACAGTCCTCTAGAAGGTTCATTATATATCAGCCCAGTGGTAATAGTCCTCTAGATGGTTGATTATATATCAGCCCAGTGGTAATAGTCCTCTAGATGGTTGATTATATATCAGCCCAGTGGTAACAGTCCTCTAGATGGTTGATTATATATCAGTGGTAATAGTCCTCTAGACGGTTCATTATATATCAGCCCAGTGGTAATAGTCCTCTAGATGGTTGATTATATATCAGTGGTATTAGTCCTCTAGATGGTTGATTATATATCAGTGGTAATAGTCCTCTAGATGGTTGCTTATATATCAGTGGTAATAGTCCTCTAGATGGTTGATTATATATCAGTATTAATAGTCCTCTCGATGGTTCATTATATATCAGTGGTAATAGTCCTCTAGATGGTTCATTATATATCAGTGGTAATAGTCCTCTAGATGGTTGATTATATATCAGTGGTAATAGTCCTCTAGATGGTTGATTATATATCAGCCCAGTGGTAATAGTCCTCTAGATGGTTCATTATATATCAGCCCAGTGATAATAGTCCTCTAGATGGTTGATTATATATCAGTGGTAATAGTCCTCTAGATGGTTGATTATATATCAGCCCAGTGGTAACAGTCCTCTAGATGGTTGATTATATATCAGTGGTAATAGTCCTCTAGATGGTTGATTATATATCAGTGGTAATAGTCCTCTAGATGGTTGATTATATATCAGCCCAGTGGTAATAGTCCTCTAGATGGTTCATTATATATCAGCCCAGTGGTAATAGTCCTCTAGATGGTTCATTATATATCAGCCCAGTGGTAATAGTCCTCTAGATGGTTCATTATATATCAGCCCAGTTGTAATAGTCCTCTAGATGGTTGATTATCAGAATAGTCCCATGATAGTTCAATGAATTACATTTTTTGGAGTCTACAGACTTTCACATGTTCTGAGCCTGCTGGGCCATTTGATTGTGGGCAGAAGCTCTCCAGGATCTTTTACACACACGTGTGTGTATACGTGTGTGTGTATACGTGTGTGTGTATACGTGTGTGTGTATACGTGTGTGTGTATACGTGTGTGTGTATACGTGTGTGTATTTCTGCATGCTAGCATGCATACAGCATACAAATGGTTATACAAGACTTTTGTGTTCATCATCTACACTTGGAACCTGAAGCAGCCCTGGCCCTATTCATGTCTCTACCAGTGTCCTTTAGCCCTGGCCCTATTCATGTCTCTACCAGTGTCCTTTAGCCCTGGCCCTATTCATGTCTCTACCAGTGTCCTTTAGCCCTGGCCTTATTCATGTATCCAGCAGTGTCCTTTAGCCCTGGCCCTATTCATGTCTCTACCAGTGTCCTTTAGCCCTGGCCCTATTCATGTCTCTACCAGTGTCCTTTAGCCCTGGCCCTATTCATGTCTCTACCAGTGTCCTTTAGCCCTGGCCCTATTCATGTCTCTACCAGTGTCCTTTAGCCCTGGCCTTATTCATGTATCCAGCAGTGTCCTTTAGCCCTGGCCTTATTCATGTATCCAGCAGTGTCCTTTAGCCCTGGCCCTATTCATGTCTCTACCAGTGTCCTTTAGCCCTGGCCTTATTCATGTATCCAGCAGTGTCCTTTAGCCCTGGCCCTATTCATGTATCCACCAGTGTCCTTTAGCCCTGGCCCTATTCATGTATCCACCAGTGTCCTTTAGCCCTGGCTCTATTCATGTCTCTGCCAGTGTCCTTTAGCCCTGGCTCTATTCATGTCTCTGCCAGTGTCCTTTAGCCCTGGCCCTATTCATGTATCCACCAGTGTCCTTTAGCCCTGAAGCTATTCATGTCTCTACCAGTGTCCTTTAGCCCTGGCCCTATTCATGTCTCTGCCAGTGTCCTTTAGCCCTGGCCCTATTCATGTCTCTGCCAGTGTCCTTTAGCCCTGGCCCTATTCATGTATCCACCAGTGTCCTTTAGCCCTGGCCCTATTCATGTCTCTGCCAGTGTCCTTTAGCCCTGGCCCTATTCATGTCTCTGCCAGTGTCCTCACACTGAGATCTGTTGTGATAGATAGATAGATAGATAGATAGTACACTTTTGCCCTGGCCTAATTCATGTGTCTGCCAGTGTCTGAGAGCTGTTGGGATAGATAGATAGATAGATAGATAGATAGATAGTTAGATAGATAGATAGATAGATAGATAGATAGATAGATAGATAGATAGATAGATAGTTAGATAGATAGTACTCTTTATGTCCTATTCATGTCTCTGCCAGTGTCCTCTGCTGCTCAACACAGCACAGCACAGAACAACACTGCAATCAGACCAGACTGTTGCTCATCTGTCAGACTCCATGCACTGAGCCACAGCAGTCATTCATAGCCCCAAATCACGTTGTTAAGAATATAACTACACTGGTTAGGTCAGTATGATGTTGACTGTACACAGACACACACACACTTACACATTGTCACACACATACAGGACTATATGCAGGCAGGCACAAGCACACACACAAACACAACACACAGACACACACACACACACACACACACACACACACACACACACACACACACACACACACACACACACACACACACACACACACACACACACACACACACACACACACACACACACACACACACACACACACACACACACACACACACACACACACACACACACCATTTAGCACCATTTAGCTGGTGTAACAGTACCCTGAATCATAGGAAACAGATTAAGCAGCTTTTGGACAACGTATTGAGATTAAAAACTTGCCTCAAACCCCAACATTTCCCAAAGGAAATTGCTCTCCATACCGTGGTTTTGGTCCACCCAGTGATTTACCCACATGAAGTATGTATTGTGAACATATTGAGAGTAAAAAACAAGTCTTACAATTTCTCTGAGGTGTTCTCTGAAATTCAATGGGATACATTTGCTCACCCAGACTTTCGACAAAATGTAGCAATGCTCATAGCAATGCTCATTCCTGGCCCAACGCTCTAACCACTAGGCCACCTGCCATCATAAAAATCTCTCTCTCTCTCTCTCTCTCTCTCTCTCTCTCTCTCTCTCTCTCTCTCTCTCTCTCTCTCTCTCTCTCTCTCTCTCTCTCTCTCTCTCTCTCTCTCTCTCTCTCTCTCTCTCTCTCTCTCTCTTTGTCTCTCTCTCTCTCTCTCTCTCTCTTTGTCTCTCTCTCTCTCTCTCTCTCTCTCTCTCTCTTTGTCTCTCTCTCTCTCTCTCTCTCTCTCTTTGTCTCTCTCTCTCTCTCTCTCTCTTTGTCTCTCTCTCTCTCTCTCTCTCTCTCTCTCTCTCTCTCTCTCTCTATATATATATATATATATATATATCTCTCTGTCGCTATTTAATAGTGAAAGGCTGGAGTAGTCCAGTGAATAACTAATAGATTTGTGGCTGTAAAAAAAACCTGCAGAGCTGGAAAAAGCAATACCTGTAAAATGTCCCCCCTGCTTTTGAAGACACAGTATCTCGTACGGTAATGGGATCCTAATTCTAATGTAACTGTATGTTCTCTAGGGCTGAGGTACAATATGAATGACTTTATGTGAATTAGACTAATATCTCATCAGCATTTGGTGCAGCTGTGTGTACTTTCTGTTGATTTAAAAAAGTAAATCATCTTATGGTATTATTTTAGTTGTCCTGTCATGCGAACATAATAAATGTGTTACACACACACACACACACAGTGTTTACAAAAGGCCTTTTATTGCTTTTAACTTGTAAGTCTTTGATAAGAATTGAACACTTCTAATTCAACGTCCACTTTCCTCCAAGAGGGCACCAATAAACTTCATTTGTTCTTTATTTCATGCACCTTAGCTTTCACAAACTGTACACTTTATGTGTGAGTGCTGGCCGTCGTTGTCATTTCACCCTAACAGGACAACTCTACGAGTCTCAGGTCGAGTGGGGAGAGAGAAAGATAGAGAGAGTAGGGAAATGTACTCTTTAAGGCTCCCGAGTGGCTACAGTGGTCGAAAGCGCTGCATCTCAGTGCTAGAGGTGTCACTACAGACCCTGGTTCGATCCCGGGCTGTATTACAACCGGCCATGATCGGGAGTCCCATAGGGCAGTGCACAATTGGCTCAGCGTCGTCTGGGTTAGGGGAGGGTTTGGCCGAGGTAGGCCGTCATTGTAAATAAGAATTTGTTTTGTCTTGTTAAATAAAGGTAAAATACATTTAAAATAAATTACGTGTGAGTGCTGGCCGTCATTGTCATTTCATCCTAACAGGACAACTCTATATATTTTGATACGAGTCTCAACTCCAGTGGGAGAGAGAAAGAGGGAACGGAAGAGAGAGAAAGATAGAGAGCAGGGAAACGAAGAGATAAAAAATGTTGTGTTGAGAGAGTGTGTTTCATCCATCAGGATGGTGGCAGTCTGTTCCCGGAGAGCCCTGCCTGGCCACAGCTGTAATAGACAGCTGATTAGCGAAGGGGGATGGAGAGGATGGAGGGAAGAGAGGAGATGGTGAGGAGCAGATTACTTGCCGACATGGGTGTCAGTGTGCCTAAAGCAGGTTTTCTTTTTAAATCTGGGGTGCTGCAGGGGACCGCACAGTTAAGTTAGCATGCTAGCTGTTCCTATTCATTCTATAAATGGCTTCCTTGTCAAAATCTCGAACTATCCCTTTAATATGGATGCTATTACAGTCACTGGAACTAATTACAGGTTTTTTTCTATATAGAAAAGTCTTAGGCGACACGTCTAAGTGGTACTTTTTGGCATGGAAAAACTGTTTCAGTGTCAACTTATATGAGCAAAACCAGATAGAAAGCATGCAGAAAAGATGTTGAACATTTTTTTCTTTTTTTTGTAATACTGTCTTTGAGAAATAACAATCAAATAAACAGTCAGGAAGAATCCAACATTTAAAAAAAACGAGCATTCAGAGCAGATGTTGAGCGGAGGAGCATAGCGTGAACTGCAGGAAATTATCTTTAAAACTGCAAAATTATCTCTCAGCTCCATGCCAAACAGTACAATTGCTGTAAATTTGATTCAAAACAGCAGCATTTTCTCTATGCCACCAAGATAACTTTCTACCTAATATAGTTTACACATCCTCTTCCAATGGACTGTAGGGAGGTCAAAGTAATGGAACTGTCTACCAAATCTACTCATTTTAAAATATTGATTATTTCTACTTGCCATTATCATTCACCTGATGATAAGACAAGACGTGATTTCTTTGTTGTAACATGTGATGGGTCGCCTGCTTACCTGGGTGGGAGACCCTGGGCAAGTAAAGTTGGAAAACAACTGGCCTAGGGGCCCTGGCAGGATCCTTAGCTTTCACTAAGAGCTGACTTCTCTAACTTGAATGTGCACACGGTGCACCTGTTACACCTACCGCATCTATACTGCTCTGCATTATACCTTGAACCATGGAGACTGGGCCAGGTTTATAGCTTACACCTGCCACACTGACTGTCATAGCCTAAAACATAGAATACTAGTCCCCTGTCGTAGCCTGGAACGTAGAATACTAGTTCTCTGTTTTAGCCTGGAACATAGAATACCAGTCCCCTGTCGTAACCTGAAACATAGAATACTAGTCCCCTGTCGTAGCCTGGAAAATAGAATACTGGTCCCCTGTCGTAGCCTGGAACATAGAATACTAGTCCCCTGTCGTAGCCTGGAACATAGAATAATAGTCCCCTGTCGTAGCCTGGAACATAGAATACTAGTCCCCTGTCGTAGCCTGGAACGTAGAATACTAGTTCTCTATTTTAGCCTGGAACATAGAATACTAGAATACTAGTATTCTAGTATTCTAGTCCCCTGTCGTAGCCTGGAACGTAGAATACTTGTCCCCTGTCGTAGCCTGTAACATAGAATTCTAGTCTCCTCTCGTAGCCTGGAACATAGAATACTAGTCCCCTGTCGTAGCCTGGAACGTAGAATACTAGTCCCCTGTCGAAGCCACCAGGAAGGCAATATAGATCACGCATATTACCCACAGTGCTTTGGAGGATATTAGGAGCCAAACACTGTGTTTAGTGGGTTTATTTGCTTTGTGGGAATTTGTGAACGTGTTTTTTCTCTTTTTTTCTGTCACAATGGTTTGGGTTGCTTTGATGTTAGGGAGTGTTCCACTTGGCAAGTTAGAGGTAAGAAAGGAAAGGAAGAATGAAAAAGAAGACTAGGTGAAACCCTATTTGATGCCTCATATCAAAGGAGGTCACTTAGAATTAGAGGGGAAATGGACACTAAGATTAGGATTCACAACATACAGTTGTATTGTGTGCAGCCTGGCTGACAGCAGTGGAATCAATCTATAGCAAGAGGACTCCTGATATCTCCTGAAGTGATCATTTGCACTTAATCTGTTGTTGTCTAGTACTGTCTTTTTGCTAGCTATGGCCATCTACTTTAAGTGCGGTCTGTCTTCTAGTGGCCTACTTAGTGTGTGAACTGCTGACTACTCATAATTTGAATTGGATTCTTCACACATCAACCACGATTATGGGGCAGGACAATTTGTGACTGATGTGGTTTTGATAATCAGAGTTTTGTATTGGAGAGGGAGTGGTTTCTCCTCTCCTACATGATCAGAAAGTATTACCGGAAGGTGTGCTCTTCACCTCAGCAAGGTAATTAACAACTAGTGTTCGTACTTCAAACTCCCCTGTTTTGTTAGCGGCAGCTGTAAGCGGCGGACGTGTCATTGGCGGTCTCGTTGCCGAAAACAAAGACTGTCGGCAAAACAAAGACTGTTCTGACGAATTGTTCCTTGGAGTAATTCGAGGAAGGAAAGAGAGGGAGACTCCACTCTCTCACTTCAGCATCTTACCTCGTTATTTTCATATTGCTCTTTTTGCAGCTTTGTCAACTATGTGTGTGTTTTCTATACCTCTTCGCCCTTCTCCATGTAGGCTTTACAGATGCTCCCCACCCCTTGGCCGCAACCCTTCTAATTTAGGGTAACTGTTCGCCCTTCTCCATGTAGGCTTTACAGATGCTCCCCACCCCTTGGCCGCAACCCTTCTAATTTAGGGTACCTGTTCGCCCTTCTCCATGTAGGCTTTACAGATGCTCCCCACCCCTTGGCTGCAACCCTTCTAATTTAGGGTACCTGTTCGCCCTTCTCCATGTAGGCTTTACAGATGCTCCCCACCCCTTGGCTGCAACCCTTCTAATTTGGGGTACCTGTTCGCCCTTCTCCCTCTAGGCTTTACAGATGCTCCCCACCCCTTGGCTGCAACCCTTCTAATTTAGGGTACCTGTTCGCCCTTCTCCCTCTAGGCTTTACAGATGCTCCCCACCCCTTGGCTGCAACCCTTCTAATTTAGGGTACCTGTTGCCCTTCTCCATGTAGGCTTTACAGATGCTCCCCACCCCTTGGCTGCAACCCTTCTAATTTAGGGTACCTGATCGCCCTTCTCCATGTAGGCTTTACAGATGCTCCCCACCCCTTTGCTGCAACCCTTCTAATTTAGGGTACCTGTTCGCCCTTCTCCATGTAGGCTTTACAGATGCTCCCCACCCCTTTGCTGCAACCCTTCTAATTTAGGGTACCTGTTCGCACAACCCATGTGGAATTCCTGGTCTCCGGCATTGTTTGGAACAGCCTATCACGGTCAAGAATGCCAAGTTCATCTCAGCCTATGCTGCTCTTCAGACCGTAGACTTGTTGGCCCTGATGGAGACATGGATCACCCCAGAGAACACTGCTACTCCAACTGCCCTCTCTATATCTGACTACATGTTCTCTCATAGTCCAAGAGCATCTGGTCGTCGCAGTGGTGGCACAGGACTACTTATTTCTCATAGGTGGAGATTGTATTTCTTCTTCTTCACTCACCTGTCCATCTCCTCATTTGAATGCCATGCTGTCACTTTCACTTGTCAACTCAAGCTTAACATTGCTGTCATCTATCGCTCACCAGTTGCCCTTAGAGTTCCTCAATGAGCTTGACACCTTGATAAGCTAATTTCCTGACGATGGTGCACTGCCCATTGTACTGGGCGACTTCAACCTCCCAGCAACTGACTTTGATTCATTTCTTTACACCTCTTTCTTTTCCCTCCTTGCCCCTTTTAACTTCACACTTTCCCAGTCCCCTCCCACTCACAAGGCAGGATATATGCTTTACCTCATCTTTACTAAAGGCTGTTCGTCTTCTGATCTCACTGCAATCCCCCTCCAGGTCTCCGATCACTACTTTGTTTCCTTTTCTGTCTCACTCTCCTCCAACCCTAACCACTCAGCCCCTACCCAGAGGGTCATACACCGTCACAATCTTTGCGCTCTTTCACACTACTCTCTCCTCTTCTATCCTCATCTCTCTCCCTTCTGCTAAATCTTTCTCCATCTTGTCTCCTGATTCTGCCCGTTCGACCCTGCTCTCCTCCATTTCCGTATCCGTATCCTATGACTGTGGCAAGATGAACAACAACTAAAGTTCTGGAGGACCTATCATTCCTTCACTCCCTCCTCTCTACCTTCTCTTCTTTGTATCCGCTGCTAAAACCACTTTCTATCACTCTAAATGTCAAGCTTCTACCTGTAACGGTAGGAAATACTTCATCCCCTCCCTCTTTCCTTTCTTTAGACGACTTTGTCACTCCACTTTGAAAATAAGGTTGATGATGAAATCCCCTCCTCATTCCCTCAGCCTATTGATTCCACTGGTCCCACTCACACACAGAACTACCCTACGCCTTGACCTCTTTCTCCCATCTCTCTCCAGATAAAATCTTGTGACTAGTGAAGTCTGACTGCCTGACAAACTGCCCTCTCCACCCCATCCCCTCATCCCTTCTCCTCTGGAGACCTTCTCCCATTCCTCACTACCCTCATCAACTCATTCCAACCACTAGCTGGGTCCCCTCTGACTTCAAAAGAAACAAACTCCCCTCCACAAGAAACAAACTTTCGACCCATCTGTCATCAAAATACAGACCAGTATCCTTAATTTATTTTATTTCCAAAACACTTGAGCAGGCTGTTTCTGACCAACTTCCTCTTTCTCAGAACGAACTTCTCCACCCTAATCAGTCAGGCTTCAAGACGGGTCCATCAACCGAGACTGCCCTCCTCTGTGTCACAGATGATCTCCGCACTGCCAAAGCTGACTCTCTCTCCTCTTTTCTCATCCTTCTTGACCCATCCTCTGCCTTCAACACCATGAACCACCAGATCCTCCTTTCCACCCTCTCAGGGCAGGGTGTCTCAGACTCGGCCGAATCTTGGATTGCATCCTACCTGGCATGCCGCTCCTACCAGGTGACGTGGAGAGGATCTCCTTCCCAAGTTCTCTCATGTCACCCCACTCCTCCTCAAACTCCACTGGCTTCCAGTCAAAGCTCGCATCCATTTCAAGACAATGGTACTTGCTTACGGAGCAGCAAGAAGAACTGCCTGTCCCTACCATCAGGCTATGTTCAAACCCTACACCTCAAGTACTCTGTTCTGCCACCTCTGGTCTTTTGGCCCTCCCACCCCTAAGGGAGGGCAGCTCCCACTCATCCCAGTCAAACTTCTCTCTGTCCTGGCATGCCAATTGTGGAACCAGCTTCCCTCTGAAGCTAGGACATTAAAGTCCTTGCCCATCTTCCGAAAACATCTGAAACCCAAAAACCCTTCAAATAGTATATTAAATAATCCCACAACACCCCACCTCCCCCCAAAGAAAATGACCTCGCCTTTCCAACAATCACACACCTTTCTAACAATCACACACCTTTCTAACAATCACACTCCGCCTTACTAGCTCTGACAATGCTGATAGCTACTTTATGGAGGAAAAATGTACTTACTACGACTAAGATATGTGGTTGTCCCACCTAGCTATCTTAAGATGTGTGCACTAAATGTAAGTCGCTGTCACGGATCCCTCCAGAACTTTCATTACACACACCTGTCCCACATTTCCACGGATTAGCCCTTGTATAAGTGTGCCCTTTGGTATCCTTTGGGCCGTCGATTACTGTTACAATGTCCGTTGGTCGTGTGAGTACCTGTGCTGTATTGTTTTGGCTTTCGTACCGCTTGTATTGCGCAGATGATTACGTTTTTTTACCCATGTGGAATCATTGTGTGCGTGTATGTTGGGGGTCTCGTCCCGTGTATTTATTTGAGGTACTCCTGTTTTGGGTTTTAACCCTGTGTTTTGTATACGTGTTTGTCTGGTTTTCGTCCCCGTGCCTTTACACGGCACGCTGTAATTTGGGTCAATAAAAAACCCTATTACCCATTCCTGCGCCTGTCTCCCGATCCCTTTATACCAACGTGACATTCGCTCTGGATAAGAACGTCTGCTAAATGACTAAAATGTAAATGAGTAGAGGGTTTAGGAAAGTGTGGAATGGGATTTTTTTTTTTACTTGCAGTGGATAGTGTTTGTTTATTTGCTGTGGATAGGGTTTGTTTACTTGCAGTGGATAGGGTTTGTTTACTTGCAGTGGATTGGGTTTGTTTACTTGCAGTGGATAGGGTTTGTTTATTTGCAGTGGATAGGGTTTATTTATTTGCTCTGGATAGGGTTTGTTTACTTGCAGTGGATTGGGTTTGTTAACTTGCAGTGGATAGGGTTTGTTTATTTGCAGTGGATAGGGTTTATTTTTCTGCTGTGGATAGCGTTTGTTTACTTGCAGTGTATTGGGTTTGTTTACTTGCAGTGGATAGAGTTGTTTATTTGCAGTGGACAGGGTTTGTTTACTTGCAGTGGATAGGGTTTCTACACTTGCACTGGATATAATTTGTTCACTTGCAGTGGATAGGGTTTGTTTACTTGCAGTGGATAGAGTTTGTTTACTTGCAGTGAATAGGGTTTGTTTACTTGCAGTGGATAGGGTTTGTTTACTTGCAGTAAATATGGTTTGTTTACTTGCAGTGGATAGGATTTGTTTACTTGCAGTGTATATGGTTTGTTTGCTTGCAGTGAATAGAGTTTGTTTACTTGCAGTGGATCTGGTTTGTTTACTTGCAGTGTATAGGGTTTGTTTACTTGCAGTGTATAGGGTTTGTTTACTTGCAGTGGATAGCATTTGTTTACTTGCAGTGTATATAGTTTGTTTATTTTCAGTGAATAGTGTTTGTTTACTTGCAGTGGATAGAGTTTATTTACTTGCAGTGGATAGGGTTTGTTTGCTTGCAGTGGATAGAGTTTGTTTACTTGCAGTGTATAGGGTTTGTTTGCTTGCAGTGGATAGAGTTTGTTTACTGGTCCACTCATTCTGTGTGTTCGGTTCTATCTTGCACATTTTTCCTTTGTTGATATTGCTGCCAGACTTCTATGTAGAGTCATCGAAGGCAAAAACAAAACCGGGCCACTCGAGTAGAAGTACAACTAATCTGTACCATGATATAGGGTGGTGCAGGCACACACATACACAAGCCACAGGCAAAACACACCAGAGTACCCGTGCATGTACTTATGCACGCACGCATGCACGCAAACACGCACACTCTCTCTCTGAGCCAAAGTGAGCTGCTTTGAAAGGCAGCAGAGTCTGAAACAATTGAGAGAAACAATTAATTCTCAACCAATCTTCCTTTTTTGTGTGAGTATTTAGCACACAGCTATACTGTATCATTCAATAGAGAAGACATAATGTGCTTTTCTGCACATTGATTCGCTCTCTGAATGCAGCCATTGTCATCTCCTAAGGGAAATGGACTTGGCGTTCCTTTCCTCCTGTCCTTACGTCACGGCTCTTAATAGAATCCTTAGACAAGCAACACTTTACATTTGACATTGTCCTTTGTTGCGATGCCCACGTGCTGCACGGTTTAAATAGGCTCTCAATGTATGTGACAGAATGAGATACCACACATTGATTTTTTTTATAATCCCCCTCTAAAATGAATGGCTTTTGTTTGAGAGAGAGAGAGAGAGAGAGAGAGAGAGAGAGAGAGAGAGAGAGAGAGAGAGAGAGAGAGAGAGAGAGAGAGAGAGAGAGAGAGAGAGAGAGAGAGAGAGAGAGAGAGAGAGAGAGAGAGAGAGAGAGAGAGAGAGAGAGAGAGAGAGAGAGAGATTTGTTGATGGCAGGTAGCCTAGTGGTTAGAGCGTTGGGCCAGTAACCCAAAGATTGCTGGATGGAATCCCCGAACTTACAAGGTAAAAGTCTGTCGTTCTGCCTCTGAACAAGGCAGTTAACCCACTGTTGTTCATGTAGTAGGGTTACTGTTCCTAGGCCGTCATTGTAAATAAGAATGTGTTCTTAAACCTTTTCTCAATAGGGGGTGCTGTTTGCACTTTGTAATAATTTCGTTCCCAAATTAAACTGCCTCATACTCAATTCTTGCTCGTACAATATGCATATTATTATTACTATTGGATAGAAAACACTCTTTAGTTTCTAAAACCTTCTGAATTATATCTGTGAGTAAAACAGAACTCGAGTTGGTGCAATTTTCCTATGAGGAAGTGAGAAATCTGAAATCTGCAGGCTGTTCTGAGGTCGGTTTATTAATTTCTTCTATTGGTTGAGATGCACTGCATACGCCTTCCCCTGGATGTCAGCAAATAGTGAGAATTGAAATGGAGTTGATAGGCAGATCTGAGGCCTTATAAATGGGCTGGCAACGTGGGGTCCTGTCTTTCTTCCCTTCGCCATGACGCAAAACAGACCTCAGGATGGCGTTCTAGAAAGCTCCCGTTATAGCCCTTAGATATATCCGGCTCTGATTTTATTCGATACAGGTGTTAAAGACATCATAACGTTGTTATTTTAAACCGAGTTATATCAGTTTATATCAGTATATTGCGATTTTCGTATATTTATTTGTGCTGCGTTCCAGGGAGCTGGGCACGTCTGGCCCACATGGCTAATGTTTACTGCTAATTCCAACGTTGAAGGCGACAATCTACAACCGAGCAACGATTATTTTGGAAAAAGGACAACTTGCCCAAGATTCTGATTGGAGCTCATCAAAAAGTAAGAACTATTTATGATGTTAATTCGTTGTTCTGTTGAAAAATGTAAAACTCATATTCCGCCATTAATTTCGGTGCGGTCTCGCTTTAACGCACGCTGTATGTCGTAATACGTTAATTTTAAAAATCTAACACAGCGATTGCAATAAGAACTAATGTATCTTTCATTTGCTGTCCAACCTGTATTTTTTAGTCAAGTTTAAATTTAGTTACTGATTAGATTAGGTGCCTCTCCCAAGATTTCTCCCGACATATTGTTGGCAGCTTGGCTACTATTCTCATTGTATAACCACGATATGTGCCGCTAAATATGCACATTTTCAATCAAACTCTATATGTATTATGTAATATGATGTTATAGGACTGTCATCTGAAGAAGTTTGAGAAGGTTAGTGAAAAAATTTATATCTTTTGCTGGTTTATTCGTTATCGCTATTGTTGGCTTGAATCAATGCTGTTGTGTGGTTGGCTATTGTAGTAAGCTAATATAATGCTATATTGTGTTTTCACTGTAAAACACTTAAAAAATCTGAAATATTGGCTGGATTCACAAGATCGTTGTCTTTCATTTGCTGTACGCTGTGTATTTTTCATAAATGTTTTATGATGAGTATTTAGGAAATTCACGTTGTTCTCTGTAGTTATTCTAGTTACTTTGGTGAGAGTTGTGATGGTGGCTGCAATGGTAAACTATGATTTATACCTGAAATATGCACATTTTTGTAACAAAACATATGCTATACAATAAATATGTTATCAGACTGTCATCTGATGAAGTTGTTTCTTGGTTAGTGGCTATTTATATCTTTATTTGGTCGAAATTGTGATAGCTACCTATGCAGGAAAAAAAATGGTGGGAAAAAAAAGTTGTGTCTTTTGCTATCGTGGTTAGCTAATAGATTTACATATTGTGTCTTCCCTGTAAAACATTTAAAAAATCAGAAATGATGGCTGGATTCACAAGATGTGTATCTTTCATCTGGTGTCTTGGACTTGTGATTTAATGATATTTAGATGCTAGTATTTACTTGTGACGCTATGCTAGGCTATGCTAGTCAGATTTTTTACTGATGGGGGTGCTCCCGGATCCGGGATTGTGTGCAAGTAGAAGTTAATAACTGACTTGCCTAGGTAAATAAAAAAATTCAATAGCATTTTTTAAACCCCTAGCAACAAGACATTTCATTAATATGCCACTGTGTGCGTCTGTGTGTGCGTCATTATAATGATTACATATGTTCACTATCCAACTGTCCAGTGTCCAATCACTGACATGTATGAGTAAATCATGTTTGATCCTTCAGTAGATGCTGTTGATGACACTCAACATGTTGATGACATTGGTGTAATGCAAAAATTGTGTATTTTCTCATGTGTGTAAGTAGCGAGGGTAAGGATTGAGTTGTGTGTTAGTAAAGAGGATTAGGGTTGAGTTGTGTGTTAGTACAGAGGATTAGGGTTGAGTTGTGAGTTAGTACAGAGGGGGTTGAGTTGTGTGTTACTAGAGAGAGTTAGGGTTGAGTTGTGTGTTTGTACAAAGGGTTAGGGTTGTGTTGTGCATTCATACAGAGGGATAGGGTTGAGTTGTGTGTTATTACAGAGGGTAAGGGTTGAGTTGTGTGTTAGTACAGAGGGGGTTGAGTTGTGTGTTAATACAGAGGGTAAGTGTTGAGTTGTGTGTTAATACAGAGGGTAAGGGTTGAGTTGTGTGTTACTAGAGAGAGTTAGGGTTGAGTTGTGTGTTAATACAGAGGGTAAGGATTTGAGTTGTGTGTTAATACAGAGGATTAGGGTTGAGTTGTGTGTTAGTACAGAGGATTAGGGTTGAGTTGTGTGTTAATACAGAGGATTAGGGTAGAGTTGTGTGTTAAAACAGAGGGTTAGGGTTGAGTTGTGTGTTAGTGCAGAGGATTAGGGTTGAGTTGTGTGTTAGTATAGAGGATTAGGGTTGAGTTGTGTGTTAGTAGAGAGGATTAGGGTTGAGTTGTGTGTTAATACAGAGGGTAAGGGTTGAGTTGTGTGTTAGTACAGAGGATTAGGGTTGAGTTGTGTGTTAGTAGAGAGGGTAAGGATTTGAGTTGTGTGTTAGTACAGAGGGGGTTGAGTTGCGTGTTAGTACAGAGGATTAGGGTTGAGTTGTGTGTTAGTAGAGAGGATTAGGGTTGAGTTGTGTGTGTGTACAGAGGGTTAGGGTTGAGTTGGATGTTAGTACAGAGGGGGTTGAGTTGTGTGTTAGTAGAAAGGGTTAGGGTTGAGTTGTGTGTTTGTTCAGTGGGTTAGGGTTGAGTTGTGTGTTTTTACAGAGGGTGAGGATTGAGTTGTGTGTTTGTTCAGTGGGTTAGGGTTGAGTTGTGTGTTTTTACAGAGGGTTAGGGTTGAGTTGTGTGTTATTACAGAGGGTAGGGTTGAGTTGTGTGTTTGTACAGAGGGTTAGGGTTGAGTTGTGTGTTAATACAGAGGGTAAGGGTTGAGTTGTGTGTTTGTACAGAGGGTAGGGTTGAGTTGTGTGTTTGTACAGAGGGGGTTGAGTTGTGTATTTGTACAGAGGGTAGGGTTGAGTTGTGTGTTTGACAGAGGGTAAGGGTTGAGTTGTGTGTTTGTACAGGGGGTTAGGGTTGAGTTTTGTGTTATTACAGAGGGTTAGGGTTGAGTTGTGTGTTTGTTCAGTGGGTTAGGGTTGAGTTGTGTGTTAGTAGAGAGGATTAGGGTTGAGTTGTGTGTTAATACAGAGGGTAATGGTTGAGTTGTGTGTTAGTACAGAGGATTAGGGTTGAGTTGTGTGTTAGTAGAGAGGATTAGGGTTGAGTTGTGTGTTAATACAGAGGGTAAGGGTTGAGTTGTGTGTTTGTACAGAGGGTAGGGTTGAGTTGTGTGTTTGTACAGAGGGGGTTGAGTCGTGTGTTAATACAGAGGGTAAGGGTTGAGTTGTGTGTTAGTACAGAGGATTAGGGTTGAGTTGTGTGTTAGTAGAGATGATTAGGGTTGAGTTGTGTATTAGTACAGAGGATTAGGGTTGAGTTGTGTGTTAGTAGATAGGGTAAGGATTTGAGTTGTGTGTTAGTACAGAGGGTTAGGGTTGAGTTGTGTGTTAATACAGAGGGTAAGGGTTGAGTTGTGTGTTAGTACAGAGGGTTAGGGTTGAGTTGTGTGTTAGTACAGAGGGTTATGGTTGAGTTGTGTGTTAATACAGAGGGTAAGGGTTGAGTTGTGTGTTAGTACAGAGGATTAGGGTTGAGTTGTGTGTTAGTATAGAGGATTAGGGTTGAGTTGTGTGTTAGTAGAGAGGATTAGGGTTGAGTTGTGTGTTAATACAGAGGGTAAGGGTTGAGTTGTGTGTTAGTACAGAGGATTAGGGTTGAGTTGTGTGTTAGTAGAGAGGGTAAGGATTTGAGTTGTGTGTTAGTACAGAGGGGGTTGAGTTGTGTGTTAGTACTTAGGATTAGGGTTGAGTTGTGTGTTAGTAGAGAGGATTAGGGTTGAGTTGTGTGTGTGTACAGAGGGTAAGGGTTGAGTTGGATGTTAGTACAGAGGGGGTTGAGTTGTGTGTTAGTAGAAAGGGTTAGGGTTGTGTTGTGTGTGTGTACAGAGGGTTAGGGTTGAGTTGTGTGTTAGTACAGAGGGGGTTGAGTTGTGTGTTAGTACAGAGGGTGAGGATTGAGTTGTGTGTTTGTTCAGTGGGTTAGGGTTGAGTTGTGTGTTATTACAGAGGGTTAGGGTTGAGTTGTGTGTTATTACAGAGGGCAGGGTTGAGTTGTGTGTTTGTACAGAGGGTTAGGGTTGAGTTGTGTGTTAATACAGAGGGTAAGGGTTGAGTTGTGTGTTTGTACAGAGGGTAGGGTTGAGTTGTGTGTTTGTACAGAGGGGGTTGAGTTGTGTATTTGTACAGAGGGTAGGGTTCAGTTGTGTGTTAGTACAGAGAGTTAGGGTTGAGTTGTGTGTTTGACAGAGGGTAAGGGTTGAGTTGTGTGTTTGTACAGGGGGTTAGGGTTGAGTTTTGTGTTATTACAGAGGGTTAGGGTTGAGTTGTGTGTTTGTTCAGTGGGTTAGGGTTGAGTTGTGTGTTAGTAGAGAGGATTAGGGTTGAGTTGTGTGTTAATACAGAGGGTAAGGGTTGAGTTGTGTGTTCGTAGAGAGGGTAGGGTTGAGTTGTGTGTTTGTACAGAGGGGGTTGAGTTGTGTATTTGTACAGAGGGTAGGGTTGAGTTGTGTGTTTGTTCAGTGGGTTAGGGTTGAGTTGTGTGTTAGTAGAGAGGATTAGGGTTGAGTTGTGTGTTAGTAGAGAGGATTAGGGTTGAGTTGTGTGTGTGTACAGAGGGTTAGGGTTGAGTTGTGTGTTAGTACAGAGGGGGTTGAGTTGTGTGTTAATACAGAGGATTAGGGTTGAGTTGTGTGTTAGTACCGAGGATTAGGGTTGAGTTGTGTGTTAGTAGAGAGGATTAGGGTTGAGTTGTGTGTGTGTACAGAGGGTTAGGGTTGAGTTGTGTGTTAGTACAGAGGGGGTTGAGTTGTGTGTTAATACAGAGGATTAGGGTTGAGTTGTGTGTTAGTACCAAGGATTAGGGTTGAGTTGTGTGTTAGTAGAGAGGATTAGGGTTGAGTTGTGTGTGTGTACAGAGGGTTAGGGTTGAGTTGTGTGTTAGTACAGAGGGGGTTGAGTTGTGTGTTAGTAGAAAGGGTTGGGGTTGTGTTGTGTGTGTGTAAAGAGGGTTAGGGTTGAGTTGTGTGTTAGTACAGAGGGTGAGGATTGAGTTGTGTGTTTGTTCAGTGGGTTAGGGTTGAGTTGTGTGTTAGTACAGAGGGTTAGGGTTGAGTTGTGTGTTATTACAGAGGGTAGGGTTGAGTTGTGTGTTTGTACAGAGGGTTAGGGTTGAGTTGTGTGTTAGTACAGAGGGTTGTGGTTGAGTTGTGTGTTAATACAGAGGATTAGGGTTGAGTTGTGTGTTAGTACAGAGGATTAGGGTTGAGTTGTGTGTTAATACAGAGGGTAAGGGTTGAGTTGTGTGTTAGTACAGAGGATTAGGGTTGAGTTGTGTGTTAGTAGAGAGGGTAAGGATTTGAGTTGTGTGTTAGTACAGAGGGGGTTGAGTTGTGTGTTAGTACAGAGGATTAGGGTTGAGTTGTGTGTTAGTAGAGAGGATTAGGGTTGAGTTGTATGTGTGTACAGAGGGTTAGGGTTAAGTTGGATGTTAGTACAGAGGGGATTGAGTTGTGTGTTAGTAGAAAGGGTTAGGGTTGTGTTGTGTGTGTGTACAGAGGGTTAGGGTTGAGTTGTGTGTTAGTACAGAGGGTGAGGATTGAGTTGTGTGTTTGTTCAGTGGGTTAGGGTTGAGTTGTGTGTTATTACAGAGGGTTAGGGTTGAGTTGTGTGTTATTACAGAGGGCAGGGTTGAGTTGTGTGTTTGTACAGAGGGTTAGGGTTGAGTTGTGTGTTAATACAGAGGGTAAGGGTTGAGTTATGTGTTTGTACAGAGGGTAGGGTTGAGTTGTGTGTTTGTACAGAGGGGGTTGAGTTGTGTATTTGTACAGAGGGTAGGGTTGAGTTGTGTGTTAGTACAGAGGATTAGGGTTGAGTTGTGTGTTTGTACAGAGGGTTAGGGTTGAGTTTTGTGTTATTACAGAGGGTTAGGGTTGAGTTGTGTGTTTGTTCAGTGGGTTAGGGTTGAGTTGTGTGTTAGTAGAGAGGATTAGGGTTGAGTTGTGTGTTAATACAGAGGGTAATGGTTGAGTTGTGTGTTAGTATAGAGGATTAGGGTTGAGTTGTGTGTTAGTAGAGAGGATTAGGGTTGAGTTGTGTGTTAATACAGAGGATTAGGGTTGAGTTGTGTGTGTGTACAGAGGATTAGGGTTGAGTTGTGTGTTAGTACTTAGGATTAGGGTTGAGTTGTGTGTTAGTAGAGAGGATTAGGGTTGAGTTGTGTGTGTGTACAGAGGGTAAGGGTTGAGTTGTGTGTTAGTACAGAGGGGGTTGAGTTGTGTGTTAGTAGAAAGGGTTGGGGTTGTGTTGTGTGTGTGTACAGAGGGTTAGGGTTGAGTTGTGTGTTAGTACAGAGGGTGAGGATTGAGTTGTGTGTTTGTTCAGTGGGTTAGGGTTGAGTTGTGTGTTATTACAGAGGGTTAGGGTTGAGTTGTGTGTTATTACAGAGGGTAGGGTTGAGTTGTGTGTTTGTACAGAGGGTTAGGGTTGAGTTGTGTGTTAATACAGAGGGTAAGGGTTGAGTTGTGTGTTTGTACAGAGGGTAGGGTTGAGTTCTGTGTTTGTACAGAGGGGGTTGAGTTGTGTATTTGTACAGAGGGTAGGGTTGAGTTGTGTGTTAGTACAGAGGGTTAGGATTGAGTGTTGTGTTTGTACAGAGGGTAAGGGTTGAGTTGTGTGTTTGTACAGAGGGTTAGGGTTGAGTTTTGTGTTTGTTCAGTGGGTTAGGGTTGAGATGTGTGTTAGTACAGAAGGTTAGGTTTGTGTTTGTGCGTTGTGTTAATACAAAGTTAATGTCTCAGAGGAGATATGTGTGGCTGGCTACATCCAAGATTCACATCGCTGATGTTATCCAGGTTATCAACACACCCACACGTGCAACGCACACAGACAGACACACGCACGCAGAGTCAAAGCGTTCTGTTTTGGGTTTTCTCATTTGGACTCAGGATCTCATCAGGAACCCAGAAATCCCACAAAGTTTATCAAAGAGAGAGAGATATTCTGTCAATGCCTCCATTGTGTGTAACCAGGACGGACACCAGGACGGATACCAGACGGATACCAGACGGATACCATACGGATATCATACGGATACCAGACAGATACCAGACGGATACCATACGGATACCAGGACGGATACCAGACGGATACCAGACGGATACCAGACGGATACCAGGACGGATACCAGACGGATACCAGACGGATACCAGACGGATATCAGACGGATACCAGGACGGATACCAGACGGATACCAGACGAATACCAGGACGGATACCAGGATGGATACCAGACGGATACCAGACGGATACCAGACGGATACCATACGGATACCAGACGGATACCATACGGATACCAGGACAGATACCAGACGGATACCAGGCGGATACCAGACGGATACCAGACGGATACCAGGACGGATACCAGGACGGATACCAGACGGATACCAGACGGATACCAGACGGATATCAGGACGGATACCAGACGGATACCAGACGGATACCAGACGAATACCAGGACGGATACCAGGACGGATTCCAGACGGATACCAGGACGGATACCAGGACGGATACCAGGACGGATACCAGACGGATACCAGACGGATACCAGGACGGTTACCAGGACGGATACCAGCCGGATACCAGACGGATACCAGACGGATACCAGGACAGATACCAGACGGATACCAGACGGATACCAGACGGATATCAGGACGGATACCAGACGGATACCAGACGGATACACAGACTGACAAAGGGAGGAACAAATAGACAGAGGAACAGAGAGACAGACAACTGGAAAGATGAACAGACTTTCACGGATGTTATAGGATCTTAATTATTACACCACTTCATCCATACCTCATTTTACCCTGCAACCCTGCAGCGCAGCAACGTCACTTACATTGCCAAAGCAGTACAATTATCCATAAACAACTCTTAACTTAAGATTTTAGCAGACTCACTTATCCAGAGCGATTTACAGTAGTGAGTGCATTTATATTCATATTTTTATCCTGGCATTGGAAGTGCAACGCTCTACCAACTGAGTCACACTGGACCAAAGCATTGATACCACAGGACTGCAGCTTTGATACCACAGGACCACAGCTTTGATACCACAGGACCGCAGCTTTGATACTACAGGACCGCAGCTTTGATACCACAGGACCGCAGCTTTGATACCACAGGACCGCAGCTTTGATACCACAGGACTGCAGCTTTGATACCACAGGACCGCAGCTTTGATACCACAGGACTGCAGCTTTGATACCACAGGACCGCAGCTTTGATACCACAGGACTGCAAATTTGATACCACAGGACCGCAGCTTTGATACCACAGGACCGCAGCTTTGATACCACAGGACCGCAGCTTTGATACCACAGGACCGCAGCTTTGATACCACAGGACCGCAGGTTTGATACCACAGGACCGCATCTTTGATACCACAGGACCGCAGCTTTGATACCACAGGACGGCAGCTTTGATACCACAGGACTGCAGCTTTGATACCACAGTGAACCCAATGGAACATGAAGGCACGTCTCGCTCTGAGGCCATGCTGAATAGTTATCTTCAGAATTACATATGGGGTTGCAGGCCCTAATTGAATGATATTACCCTTATTCCTGTGCCATTCATTTAAATTGGCCATGTAATAGAAGAGATCAGTCAAAGGAATATCTACAGAGTGTTCAACCAGCTACTCTAACAGAACAGAGAGTGGTTGTTCAACCCTATCAGAACAGAGAGTGGTTGTTCAACCAGCTACTCTACCAGAACAGAGAGTGGTTGTTCAACCCTATCAGAACAGAGAGTGGTTGTTCAACCTGCTACTCTATCAGAACAGAGAGTGGTTGTTCAACCAGCTACTCTACCAGAACAGAGAGTGGTTGTTCAACCTGCTACTCTACCAGAACAGAGAGTGGTTGTTCAACCTGCTACCCTACCAGAACAGAGAGTGGTTGTTCAACCAGCTACTCTACCAGAACAGAGAGTGGTTGTTCAACCTGCTACTCTACCAGAACAGAGAGTGGTTGTTCAACCTGCTACCCTACCAGAACAGAGAGTGGTTGTTCAACCAGCTACTCTACCAGAACAGAGAGTGGTTGTTCAACCTGCTACTCTACCAGAACAGAGAGTGGTTGTTCAACCCTATCAGAACAGAGAGTGGTTGTTCAACCTGCTACTCTATCAGAACAGAGAGTGGTTGTTCAACCAGCTACTCTACCAGAACAGAGAGTGGTTGTTCAACCTGCTACTCTACCAGAACAGAGAGTGGTTGTTCAACCTGCTACCCTACCAGAACAGAGAGTGGTTGTTCAACCAGCTACTCTACCAGAACAGAGAGTGGTTGTTCAACCTGCTACTCTACCAGAACAGAGAGTGGTTGTTCAACCTGCTACTCTATCAGAACAGAGAGTGGTTGTTCAACCTGCTACTCTACCAGAACAGAGAGTGGTTGTTCAACCTGCTACCCTACCAGAACAGAGAGTGGTTTGCCAACCAGCTACTCTATCAGAACAGAGAGTGGTTTGTCAACCAGCTACTCTACCAGAACAGAGAGTGGTTGTTCAACCTGCTACTCTATCAGAACAGAGAGTGGTTGTTCAACCTGCTACTCTACCAGAACAGAGAGTGGTTGGTCAACCAGCTACTCTACCAGAACAGAGAGTGGTTGGTCACCGTGGTTGCTTTCACACGGAGGCAAAGAGAACAAGCTGCAATAACGATGCAAAGGTTGTGATTGTTGTTTCTCCTGATAATGGTTTCTCCTGTTAATGTTTTCTCCCGATAATGGTTTCTCCTGATAATGGTTTCTCCTGTTAATGTTTTCTCCCGATAATGGTTTCTCCTGATAATGGTTCTCCTGATAATGGTTTCTCCTGTTAATGGTTTCTCCTGTTAATTGTTTCTCCCGATAATGGTTTCTCCCGTCAATGGTTTCTCCTGATAATGGTTTCTCCTGATAATGGTTTCTCCTGTCAATGGTTTCTCCTGATAATGGGTTCTCCTGTCAATGGTTTCTCCTGATAATGGTTTCTCCTGTCAATGGTTTCTCCTGATAATGGTTTCTCCTGATAATGGTTTCTCCTGTTAATGGTTTCTCCTGAGAATGGGTTCTCCTGTCAATGGTTCTCCTGATAATGGTTTCTCCCGATAATGGTTTATCCTGATAATGTTTCCTCCCGATAATGGTTTCTCCTGATAATGGTTTCTCCTGTTATTGGTTTCTCCTGATAATGGTTTCTCCTGATAATGGTTTCTCCCGATAATGGTTTCTCCCGATAATGGTTTCTCCTGATAATGGTTTCTCCGGTTCACAGCAATGTATTATATTCCAAGCCAATCTTAGACTATTAGCTATTAAAATTGTTCACACTTAAATGCTTTTTAATTAATTCAGCCACTTGACAAAATACAAAAGCCATGAAATTGCTAGAAGTATTTTAAAGCATTTTATGGGAGAATCTCCAGAGAGGATCTTTACTGTTCACAGGGTTGAATTGACTGTGAACCAAATTGAAAAATACCCCAATTCTGGGTTCATGGGATGTTGCTTATTTGGTTAATGACTCAAACACGGACTCAAACTATTTCACAACCAAGTTCAAGCGTTTTATACTGCAATAATTAAGGAAGGACAGCAGGAGCCGTGCTTGAACCAATGACCCTCTGTTTCTGATGGAAGCATATTACCACCTGTACCAGAAAGGTCCATGTGACAGTATTATCATGTCCCTATCCACAACATGATCTTTTTCCCAGAGTGCATTTTGAGGGTACATTTTGTGAAGCCAAAGATCAACACACTATAATATGAACAGATGTGCAGAGTCAATAGATCGATTAGGACAACGTGTTTTACATAATAATTCTCTGGGTGCTTGGGACGTTTTTAAAGCTGTTGTAACGGACGGAAATGTGTCTTTTGCAAAGCCGTCGATTGGAGTACAGACAGAACACTCTTTGTCTGTCAATCAATCCATCCATTGTCACCTCAGCTCAGCACAAGCAGACGTCATCATCTTATGTCATGCCTCTCTGGCCACCAAGATGGTTCTCCCTAAAAAGGGCAGGGCTGATAGGTGACGAGACAGGCACACCTACAGAGATGGAGGGGGGTGGGTGTAGAGTTAGAGAGAGGGAGAAGGAGAGAGAAAGAAAATACAGAGAGAAGGAATATGCGAGGAAAGATATCTGAAGACAGCTACATAGAAGATGAATGTAGGCACTCCCAACCAATACGTCCCCTGTGTTCTGTCCTATTGTAACGCTAGAACAGTCTGTCCGTACCAGTCCCTCTGGCGGTTTAGTCTCATTGAGTTCCTCCTGATCAGATACTATATGATAACCCTCAAACCCTTGGTTTGCTCTGGAACCCTGTCCTAGCTGTTTGGCTGAGATATTCAGACAACAAATCAGAGCAATAACACTAAGCATGCTAATACGACTGCAGATCAATACAGCCAGTTGCAATCTAAACAGTCACCCAGAAGTGTGGGTGCATGTAGAAATGAAGGCCAAGCTGAAGAAATGAGACACACAGTCAGACAGAAACAAACATTTGTGTTTCAGATTTCAAATCAATAAATATCTGATCCCTTTGTATGTGAAACTTCTTCTAGAACATGAAGGCCAAGCTGTCTTCTGAGCATAGTGTAGCACTATGTTAGACAAAGGTGCAAAGCAACCTGAGAAAATGCTAATTAAGTTGCCATCATGACGCCTTGTGTTTGGCCAGATACCTTTATTATGGAGGAGGGACCAATATGATTGGATACCTTTATCATGGAGGAGGGACCAATATGATTGGATACCTTTATCATGGAGGAGGGTCCAATATGATTGGATACATTTATCAAGGAGGAGGGACCAATATGATTGGATACCTTTATCATGGAGGAGGGACCAATATGATTGGATACCTTTATTATGGAGGAGGGACCAAAATGATTGGATACCTTTATTATGGAGGAGGGACCAATATGATTGGATACCTTTATCATGGAGGAGGGACCAATATGATTGGATACCTTTATTATGGAGGAGGGACCAATATGATTGGATACCTTTATCATGGAGGAGGGACCAATATGATTGGATGCCTGTTTATTATGCAGGAGGGTGCAATATGATTGATTACCTTTATCATGGAGGAGGGTCCAATATGATTGGATACCTTTATCATGGAGGAGGGACCAATATGATTGGATACCTTTATTATGCCGGAGGGTCCAATATGATGCCTGTTTATTATGCAGGAGGGTCCAATATGATGCCTGTTTATTATGCAGGAGGGTCCAATATGATTGGATACCTGTTTATTATGCAGGAGGGTCCAATATGATTGGATATCTGTTTATTATGCAGGAGGGTCCAATATGATTGGATACCTGTTTATTATGCAGGAGGGTCCAATATGATTGGATACCTGTTTATTATGCCGGAGGGTCCAATATGATTGGATATCTGTTTATTATGCCGGAGGGTCCAATATGATTGGATACCTGTTTATTATGCAGGAGGGTCCAATATGATTGGATATCTGTTTATTATGCCGGAAGGTCCAATATGATTGGATATCTGTTTATTATGCAGGAGGGTCCAATATGATTGGATACCTGTTTATTATGCCGGAGGGTCCAATATGATTGGATATCTGTTTATTATGCCGGAGGTTCCAATATGATTGGATACCTGTTTATTATGCCGGAGGGTCCAATATGATTGGATACCTGTTTATTATGCCGGAGGGTCCAATATGATTGGATATCTGTTTATTATGCCGGAGGTTCCAATATGATTGGATACCTGTTTATTATGCAGGAGGGTCCAATATGATTGGATACCTGTTTATTATGCCGGAGGGTCCAATATGATTGGATACCTGTTTATTATGCAGGAGGGTATTTGGTATCTGTGTCTTTCATTAGCTGTATTGGACTTTAATGTGTGAAAGTTAAATATTTTAAAAAAATATTTTTTTTGAATTTCGCGGCACTGGTTTTTCAGTGGGGGGGGGGGGGTGTGCCGCTAGCGCCACGCTGATCCTAGACAGGTTAAAGTCCAATACAGCTAATGAAAGACACAGATCTTGTGAATCCAGTCAACATTTCCGATTTTTAAAATGTTTTACAGGGAAGACACAATATGTAAAGATGTACATCTATTACCTAAAAACACATTAGCATAATCCACCATCTTTTATTTGTCCACCAACACCAGTAGCCATCACCAATTCGGCTAAACTAAGATATTTATAGCCCCTAACCAACAAAAAAACTCATTAGATGACAGTCTGATAACATATGTATGGTATGGGATAGGTTTTGTTAGAAAAAAGAAAAAGCCTATTTGAATTCTGACATGTTGGCTGGATTCACAACACGTGTAGATTTAATTTGGTGTCTTTCATGTTATGATTTAATGAAAGTTAGGTTTTTATAGTGTGGCAAAGAAGGGGATCGAGTGATAAATGGCAGATATGTGAGAGCAGAACTAATAAATGGGCTCTGCCCGATCACTAAAATGGCCACCCCGATCAGAACTACAGATCACAAAATGGCCGACTGCCAAAACTACAAGTCCCAGAAGCAAGGGGAACCCACAGAAGGTGGAGCCGACACACAGATAAAGGGTCAAGGAAAACCAGGAAGAGGAAGTGAGGGCTGGAAGGATCTGTGAACCATAGAGAAAGAGACAATAGATATTGGCTGGATTTACTGTGTATGAGCTGGACTGTTTTGGACTTACCTGTTGGCGTTTGGACCTGGACCTACTGAGAACCCGATTCGTGTACCGAACCCTGCTATCCTTGACCTTGCCTACGACCTGGGTGGACCAGGACGGAGAGACAAACACACAGGTACTGTCCTGTTCGAAAGAACTCTCATTCTGGGGTAATTTGGTGACAGTTTCCCACTTAATTTGTGACAAATGCTCATAACCTTGAAGAGGTTTGCCACACGTGGTGGAGAACGTGGGCACATTCTGGGTGGACACCTTGGTATCGATAAAACCCGAGACCGGATTGTAAGGAGGTTTTACTGGCCAGGAATTCAGGCTGAAGTGGCTCGGCATTGTGGAGAGTGCCCGGAGTGCCAGTTAACAGCTCTCCGACCAGCTGTTAGAAGCCCGTTAGTGCCACTCCCCATAATCGAAACGCCATTTGAGAGGATAGCGATGGATATAGTGGGCCCACTACCCAAGTCCGCCAGAGGACACCAATACATTCTGGTCATTCTAGATTATGCCACTCGCTACCCAGAAGCCATTCCCCTTCGGACGATGACTTCCAAAAATATTGCCAAGGAATTAGTGCTCTTGTTCACCAGGGTAGGGGTTCCAAAGGAGATCCTTACTGACCAGGGGACCCCCTTTATGTCCCGCCTTATGGCGGACCTTTGTAAATTGTGGCAGGTGAAACAGTTGAGGACATCGGTTTACCATCCTCAGACGGACGGGCTGGTTGAGAGATTCAACAGGACCCTGAAGTCAATGCTCAGGAAGGTAATCGATAAGGATGGGAAAAACTGGGATTGCATGTTGCCGTATCTGATGTTTGCCATTAGAGAGGTTCCTCAAGCCTCACTGGGGTTTTCTCCCTTTGAGCTGGTATATGGGAGGCACCCCCGGGGAATCTTAGACATCGCCCGGGAAACCTGGGAGCACCAATCCACCCCGTATACTAGTGTCATAGAGCACGTCACGGCAATGCAAGACAGGATAGCCACAGTCATGCCCATCGTCCGAGAGCACATGAGACAAGCACAAGAGCACCAGCGGCACACTTATAACCGGCAGGCTACCCTGAGGGAATTTCAACCGGGAGATAAGGTGTTAGTGCTGATCCCCACGGTAGAGTGCAAACTACTAGCCACATGGAAAGGACCATATGAAGTACTGGAGAGAATAGGAGAAGTGAATTATCGGATCCGACAGCCAGGTCGACGGCCACAGGAACAGATCTATCACATAAACCTGTTAAAAGCATGGAGAGAGAGAGAAACACTAATGGTCACATACCCTACACACACTCAGGGGGCAGCCGAAGTAAATATTTCACCTACTCTGTCCCCAGCACAAGTACAGGAAGTAAAGACCCTGATCCAGAAAAACAGAGATGTGTTTTCAGAGGTACCCGGCCGAACTGAGGTTACGGCTCACGATATCGTTTCCCTACCAGGGAGAAAAGTGAGCATGAGGCCATATCGGGTACCCGAGGCTCGACAGGCCGCGATTAGAGCAGAGACAGAGAAAATGTTGACAGCTGGAGTGATCGAGGAGTCACATAGTGAGTGGTCTAGCCCAATTGTGATGGTCTCCAAGCCCGATGGGTCTTTGCGGTTCTGTAACGACTTTCGGAAGGTAAATGAAATCTCCAAGTTTGATGCCTACCCCATGCCCCGAGTAGACGAACTACTGGAGAAAGTTGGTAAAGCTCGGTACATTACAACCCTGGACCTGACAAAAGGGTACTGGCAAATTCCTCTGACCCCCAGGGCCAAAGAAAAGACAGCCTTTGCAACCCCTGACGGTTTGTTTCAATACACCGTCATGCCATTCGGCTTACACGGGGCCCCAGCCACCTTTCAACGGCTCATGAACAAGGTCCTAAAACCGCACCAGGCATACGCCGCAGCTTATTTAGATGACGTGGGAATCTACAGCCCTGATTGGGAATCCCACTTACCCCGGGTACAGGCGGTGTTAGACGCCCTTAGAAAGGCAGGGCTCACGGCGAACCCTGCCAAGTGTTATGTGGGGTTAGGGGAAACAGAGTATCTGGGATACACCGTGGGAAGAGGGTTAATCAAACCCCAACAGAAGAAGGTGGAGGCAATTAGAGAATGGCCGAAACCAGTAAATAAGAAGCAAGTTCGAGCGTTCCTAGGGCTGACTGGTTACTATCGGAAGTTCATCCCAAGTTATGCCACAGTGGCCGCCCCACTCACCGACATGACTAGAGCCAGAGGGCCAAACATGGTCAAATGGGATGAAAGGGCCACCAAAGCATTTAGGACATTACAGGAGGCTCTCTGCTGTAATCCAGTGCTGGTGGTACCAGACTTTGAGAAAGAGTTTGTGGTTCAGACGGATGCCTCAGAGGTCGGCTTGGGAGCAGTGCTATCCCAAGAGGTAGAAGGGGTGGAACACCCCATCCTGTTTTTAAGCAGGAAGCTGGAACCACGGGAAACCAACTACGCGGTCGTTGAGAAAGAGGCGCTGGCAGTAAAGTGGGCTCTAGAAAGCCTGAAATACTACCTGCTGGGGCGCCACTTCACCCTCATCAGTGACCATGCCCCACTCACCTGGATGCATAGGGCTAAAGAGAAGAACGCTCGGGTGATGCGGTGGTTTTTGAGTCTCCAACCGTTTCACTTTGACTTGAAACACAAAGCAGGGAAGGAAATGGGAAATGTGGATGGGTTATCCCGCATGCACGCATATTTTGCTGCGGTAGCCCGACCTAGGGGGTCGGATCTAGGGGGGGAGATATGTGGCAAAGAAGGGGGTCGAGTGATAAATGGCAGATATGTGAGAGCAGAACTAATAAATGGGCTCTGCCCGATCACTAAAATGGCCACCCCGATCAG
This sequence comes from Salvelinus fontinalis, assembly GCF_029448725.1. Classification (NCBI taxonomy): domain Eukaryota; kingdom Metazoa; phylum Chordata; class Actinopteri; order Salmoniformes; family Salmonidae; genus Salvelinus; species Salvelinus fontinalis. The sequence continues at coordinate 10,801,980 of NC_074671.1, read as the reverse complement.
AACTACAGATCACAAAATGGCCGACTGCCAAAACTACAAGTCCCAGAAGCAAGGGGAACCCACAGAAGGTGGAGCCGACACACAGATAAAGGGTCAAGGAAAACCAGGAAGAGGAAGTGAGGGCTGGAAGGATCTGTGAACCATAGAGAAAGAGACAATAGATATTGGCTGGATTTACTGTGTATGAGCTGGACTGTTTTGGACTTACCTGTTGGCGTTTGGACCTGGACCTACTGAGAACCCGATTCGTGTACCGAACCCTGCTATCCTTGACCTTGCCTACGACCTGGGTGGACCAGGACGGAGAGACAAACACACAGGTACTGTCCTGTTCGAAAGAACTCTCATTCTGGGGTAATTTGGTGACAGTTTCCCACTTAATTTGTGACAAATGCTCATAACCTTGAAGAGGTTTGCCACAATAGTAAATAATTAGAATTTGGCGCTCTGCATTTTCTCTGGCTTTTGGCCAAGTGAGACAGTAGCGTCCCGCCTAAACTCAGATTTTTGGATATAAATATGAACTTTACCGAACAAAACATACATGTATTGTGTAACATGAAGTCCTATGAGTGTCATATGATGAAGATCATCAAAGGTTAGTGATTAATTTTAACTCTCTCTCTGCTTTTTGTTACTTCTCTCTTTGGCTGGAAAAATGGCTGTGTATTTCTGTGGCTATGTACTGACCTAACATTACCGCAAGGTGTGCTTTCGCCGTAAATCCGTTTTGAAATCAGACACTTTGGTTGGATTAAGAACTAGTGTATCTATCATTTCCTATACAACATGTATTTTTTAGTTATGTTTATGAATAGTTATTTGGTCAGAATATGTGAGTGTCAGAAAAATATCCGGACGTTGTGGGAAAAAGATGCTACGTTAGCACAATGTATAACCACTGATTTCAGCTCTAAATATGCACATTTTCGAACAAAACATAAGTGTATGTATAACCTGATGTTATAGGACTGTCATCTGATGAAGCTTATCAAGGTTAGTCAAAAATTGTATATCTTTTGCTGGTTTGTTACGATCGCTAACTTTTGCTGCTGTGAAATGGCATGTGTTTCTGGCTATTGTGGTAAGCTAATATAATGCTATATTGTGTTTTCGCTGTAAAACACTTAAGAAATCGGAAATATTGACTGGAATCACAAGATGCTTGTCTTTCATTTGCTGTACACCATGTATTTTTCAGAAATGTTTTATGATGAGTATTTGACGTTGGTGTCTGTAATTACTCTGGCTGCTTCGGTGCTATTTATGACGGTAGCTGTGATGGTAGCTGCAATGTAAAACTGATTTATAGCTCAAATATGCAAATTTTTCGAACAAAACATAGATTTATTGAATAACATGTTATAAGACTGTCATCTGATGAAGTTGTTTGTTGGTTAGTTTGGTTGGTTCTTGTTTAGTTAGGTTGGCTTTGTGCATGCTACCTGTGCTGTGAAAAATGTCTGTCCTTTTTTGTATTTGGTGGTGAGCTAACATAAATATACGTGGTGTTTTCGCTGTAAAACATTTTAAAAATCGGACATGTTGGCTAGATACACAAGATGTTTATCTTTCAAATGCTGTATTGGTGTCACGTTCCTGACCTGTTTTCTGTTAGTTTGTGTATGTGTTAGCTGGTCAGGACGTGAGTTTGGGTGGGCAGTCTATGTTTTCTGTTTCTATGTTGGTTTAAGGGTGACCTGATATGGCTCTCAATTAGAGGCAGGTGGTTTTCATTTCCTCTGATTGAGAGCCATATTAAGGTAGGTGTTTTCACACTGTTTGTTTGTGGGTGGTTGTCTCCTGTGTCTGTATGTATGTTCGTGCCACACGGGACTGTAGCGTTTGTTTGTAGTCGTGTACCTGTTCGTGCGTTCTTCAAGTTATATGTAAGTTCGTGTCCAGGTCTGTTTTCATCATTTATTTGTTTTGTAGTTGATTCAAGTATAGTTCGTTTTCTGTCTACGTCGTGTTTGTTGTTTTGTCGTGTCTTAAATAAATCATGTCATCATACCTCGCTGCACATTGGTCTTCAGATCCCTCTCTCCTCTCCTCGTCTGAGGAGGAGGAGGATTTAGAGTATCGTTACAGAACCACCCACCAAATTACCAGAACCAAGCAGCGGGGAAAAGGGCAGCGAAAGCAACCGCAGAAATCCCAGGATTCATGGACATGGGAGGAGATCTTGAATGGAGAAGGACCCTGGGCACAGGCTGGGGAGTATCGCCGCCCCAAAGCTGAGCTGGAGGAAGCGAGTGCTGAGCGGCGGCGATATGAGGAGGCAGCACGACAGCGGGACAGGTACGAGAGGCAACCCCAGAATTTTTTTTGGGGGGGGCTAGAGAGGAGTGTGGCTAAGCCAGGTAGCAGACCTGAGCGCACTCCTCGTGCTTATTATAAGCAACGCGTCACTGGTCAGGCACCGTGTTATGCGGTTAAGCGCACGGTGTCGCCAGTGCATGCCCATAGCCTGGTGCGCTATAGGGCAGCCCCCCGTAAGTGTCAAGTGAGTGTGGGCATCCAGCCGGGGCGTATTGTGCCTGCTCAGCGCGTCTGGTCTCCGGTACGCAGTTTCGGTCCAGGGTATCCTGCACCGGCTCTGCGTGCTGTGTCTCCGGGGCGCTGGGAGGGTGCAGTGCGTCCTATGCCTACGCTCCGCTCGTACCGGGCAAATGTGGGAGTGGAGCCTAAGGGAGAAGTGCGCGTAGTAGGCACTAGATCTCCAGTGCTCATCCACAGCCCGGTTCAACCTGTGCCTGCACTCTGGAGGGTACGGGCTGGAGTATTATGCCAGCCTGGGGGAGTGGTGCCAAGGCTGCGCACCAGAGCTCCAGTGCTCCCCCACAGCCCGGTCCTTCAGGTGCCTTTTAACATCAAGCCTCCTGTAGGTCTCTCCAGCCTGGTGGGTCCTGTGGCAGCCCCACGCACCAGGCTGTCTCTCCGTCTCCTCCCTACAGGTGTGCCCGTCTGCCCAGCGGCGCCTGAACTGCCCGTCTGCCCAGCGGCGCCTGAACTGCCCGTCTGCCCAATGGCGCCTGAACTGCCCGTCTGCCATGAGCCTGCAAAGCCGCCCGTCTGCCATGAGCCTGCAAAGCCGCCCGTCTGCCAAGAGCCTACAGAGCCGCCCGTCTGCCAAGCGCCGCCAGAGCCTTCCGCCAGACCGGATCAGCCAGAGCCTTCCGCCAGACCGGATCAGCCAGAGCCTTCCGCCAGACCGGATCAGCCAGAGCCTTCCGCCAGACCGGATCAGCCAGAGCCTTTCGCCAGACCGGATCAGCCAGAGCCTTCCGCCAGACCGGATCAGCCTTCAGAGCCTTCCGCCAGACCGGATCAGCCTTCAGAGCCGTCCAGCCAGGACCAGCCTTCAGAGCCGTCCAGCCAGGACCAGCCTTCAGAGCCGTCCAGCCAGGACCAGCCTTCAGAGCCGTCCAGCCAGGACCAGCCTTCAGAGCCGTCCAGCCAGGACCAGCCTTCAGAGCCGTCCAGCCAGGACCAGCCAGAGCCGTCAGCGAGCCATGACCAGCCAGAGCCGTCATCCAGCCAGGATCCGCCAGAGCCAGCCAGCCAGGATCCGCCAGCCAGTCCGGTGTTGTCCCTCAGTCCGGAGCTGCCGTCCCTCAGTCCGGGGCGGCCCCTAAATCCAGCGGGACCCATGTCTAGGGTTCCCAGTCCAAGGTCGGTGGCGAGGGTCGCCACCTTGAGGAAGACACAGAAGCGGGGATTTATTATGGTGGGTGGTTGTCTCCTGTGTCTGTATGTATGTTCGTGCCACACGGGACTGTAGTGTTTGTTTGTAAGTGGTGGTGTTTGTTTTCGTATTCCCCGTGTCTGGGGTTGTTTAAGTGGTCACCCAGTGTGTTAGTTGGGTGGCCTAGTTTTCTACATGTTCATTAAAGAACATTTGGTTATTGCACCTGCTGTTGCCTGCGCTTGACTTCCACTCCGACACCCAGGCCTTACAATTGGACTTGTTAATGTGTGAAAGTTAAATATTTAAAAAAAATATATTTTGAATTTCGCGCCCTGCACTTGAGCTGGCTGTTATCATAAGTGTACCGACCTCGGGCTTGCAGCCAGAAGAAGTTAACTTCTTCTGGCTGCAAGGCAAAGTGTTGAGTAGCCAGTGAAATCGTGCCCATTTCAAACGGCCTCCTACTCAAATCTTGCTCGTACAATATGAATATTATTATTCTTTTTTGATAGAAAACACTTTCTAGTTTCTAAAAGAGTTGGAATTATTTATCTGAGTGAAACAGAAGTCCTTCTGCAGCACTTTTCCTGACCAGGAAGTGAAATGTCAGAAATCAATGCTCTTTTCAACTTGATGCCTATACATGGTCTTAACACTTAGGAGTCTGCTGACACTCTATACACCTTCCTATTGGTGTAAAGAGGACGTCAGAGAATATTTTTTTTTGCTCCTCTTGGTCTGTGGTGGAAAAAAACCTATTTCTTTGACGTGACGGTCCACTTCCGGTACTCTGAAGGAAGTGCGATTGACTTCTGTTTTGCCTTGGTAACGAACGGCTAACGTCTCCGGCTCGATTTTTTTCAGATTATTGAAACTTTATTCGGGAGTTTTGCCGTGTTCCGTCCTCTGACTGTGTTTACGTTGGAGAAATTTATGCCACTCGGCTAGTGCCAATGCTAATTGAAGAGGGACATTTGCCATTCTGAATCGAAACAACGATTCATGTGGACAGAGGACACGTTCTTCAACATTCTGATGAAAGATCAGCAAAAGTAAGACCCATTTTATGATTTTATTTCATTTATCTGTCGTGCATGTGAACTGGCCGTGGGCGCCCAATTGTGTCTGTCTATTGTAGCTACGCTAATATAGCGATACATTTTGTTTGCGCTGTAAAACATTTAATAAATCTGAAATATTGTTTGGAATCAGAAGATGCCTGTCTTTCAATTGCTGCAGACTATGTATTTTTCAGAAATGTTTTATGATGAGTAATTAGCTATTTGACGTTGGTGTCTGTAAATATTCTGTCTGCTTTCGGTGCAATTTCGGATTGTAGCTGAAATGTAAACTATGGTTTATACATGAAATATGCACATTTTTCGAACAAAACATATGCTATACAATAAATATGTTATCAGACTGTCATCTGATGAATTTGTTTCTTGGTTAGTGGCTATTTATATCTTTATTTGGTCGAATTTGTGATAGCACCTGATGGAGTAAGAAACTGATGGAGTTAGAAAAAGTTGTGTCTTTTGCTAACGTGGTTAGCTAATAGATTTACATATTTTGTCTTCCCTGTAAAACATTTAAAAAAAAGGACATGTTGGCTTGATTCACAAGATGTGCACCTTTCATCTGGTGTCTTGGACTTGTTAATGTGTGAAAGTTAAATATAAAAAAAAAATAGATTTTGAATTTCGCGCCCTGCACTTTGAGCTGGATGTTGTCATAAGTGTACAGGTGTCGGGCTGCCCCCGTAAAAGGTTAATGCAATCGGCGTGTTAGAATTCTAAAAATAACTTCTTTACGATATGCAGTTTACATTATGGCGAGAGCGTGCCCAAAACCTGGCCGCAAACTACTACTACACATGTACGACAGATAAATGAAATAACATCATAAAATGGGTCCTACTTTTGATGATCTTCCATCAGAATGTTGTACAAGGGGTCCTTTGTCCAGAACAATCGTTGTTTGGATTTAGAATGTCCTCTTCTCCAGTCAATTAGCACGGAAAACTAGCAAAGTGGCACGAAGCTCTCCTTCCTGAACATACGCAGACAAAGCAACACGCCTAACGTCCCGAAAAAATTTCAATAATCTAATAAAACTATATTGAAAAAACATACTTTACGATGATATTGTCACATGTATCAAATAAAATCAAAGCCGGAGATATTAGTCGTCTATAAGGACAGCCTTTCAGAAGGCAATACCAGGTCCCTTCGCGCGCGCTCCAGAAAACAGGAAACTGGTGACACGTCATACAAAGAGCTTTTATTCGACCCCAGATCAAGTTATACACTCCATTTCTTCTCTCACTGCCTGTCGACATCTAGTGGAAGACGTATGAAGTGCATGTATACTGATATATATCAAGGACATTTATAGGCAGGCCCTAGAACAGAGCATCGATTTCAGATTTTCCACTTCCTGTCAGGAAGTTTGCTGCAAAATGAGTTCTGTTTTACTCACAGATATAATGCAAACGGTTTTAGAAACTAGAGAGTGTTTTCTATCCAATAGTAATAATAATATGCATATTGTACGAGCAAGAATTGAATACGAGGCCGTTTGAAATGGGCACCTTTTATCCAGGCTACTCAATACTGCCCCTGCAGCCCAAACAGGTTAGCGAGAGGTTTATCTTTAAAATGGTGTATAATGCTTGTATGTTTGAGGAATTTTAATTATGAGATTTCCATTGTTTTGAATTTGGCGCCCTGCAATTTCACTTAGCTGTTGGTTAGGTGGGACGCTACCGTCTCACATACCCTAGAGAAGTATTAAGAAAGAAAGAAATTCCACAAATGTGACTCACCACCTGGACTCGGTCTTATGTAGCAACATTTGAAATGTTGTTTTTTACATTGAATAAAAGTAGAGACTCTGAGCTACAAAATGGTATATCATGCACTGCATTTGAGGAACAATGGGAAAGTAATTCTGCTTTGAAAGTTGATCAACTTGTAAACTCACTTTTGAGAAAATGGCCTTCGAATGTTTTGGTATCTAGTGAAGAGTTCTTCTTTGTCTACACCCATTCAGCATCGTTCACACCCTTCTTAAGCTTTAGCCCCACCCATCTCGTTTTGCTCTCGGAGCGCACACTTGACACTCTGGACGATTATTTGTTTACTTCTGGATAACATGAAAACAGTCTAACCAGCTCTGCTGGCAACAATTTCATTACGCTTTTCTGTCAAAATTAGAAATGTGTAATATCTGAAAATGTGGCTAACTAATGCTAGACTATCTTACCTGTATACCTCATCATGCGTTGTGTGTTCGCGTTTCCCTGTCAGGAATGCTATACCATGGTTGCCCTTAGTTTGAAGATGTAATCCAAAGACAGGTGTTTTCTCCATCTCCTTAGCTATCATACTCTAATTCCACTGATTTCAAAACTCAGTCCTCCAGAAAGCGGAGAGCAACACTTATGCAGCTCCACTACACAATACATAAAATTGCAAAAATAAAGAAAAACCCTTGAAAGAGGAGTTGTGTCCAAACTTTTGATTGGTACTGTAATTGCAATGATTATAGCGAATATGCTCCTTGATAATCGAAAACAAATTCTAAAACACAAATCAAAATGTCACATCATATTCAGGAAGGAGCTAAAGCACAGCCAATCACAGCCTTGATAAATCTGCTCAACTGTAAAGAATAATGATGTGAAATAAAAACACCCAGCTTTCAAATTAAGATAATTTTTTTCATGTAATGCAAGAAAATCCATCAAACATCGTCTCCTCTATCCTCTAGTCGAAGGACCAAAGCCTGCAGCAAATGAAAGAATATTCTCCTGAATCCGGGCGCTGAGCCAGAGACTGTGTATGTTGGCACTGCCAACCCGGAGGATTCCAGCTATTTATTTTTGTTCTTTTTTTGTTTGGCTCGCAGGAGACACAGAAAGGATGTATTCAGGAATCAGCAGAGGGAGGTCAACACCTTCAAACACAGCAATTAAACCTACAGTCAAAGATTTCCGTTTTGGATATTTGGATCGCAAAGAGAAGAACAAGTCATAGTCAGTACTCAATCGTAGTTGTAGAAATAAACAAATTAAATGGCAAAAAGTCATTAATTTTCCAGCACACAAGGCCTATTCACCCCCTTGCTCTCCAAGGAGGCTGGGTGTTTAAATTTACTTTTTACATTCGTATCCAGAGCGACTCACAGGACCAATGAGGGTTAAGTGACTTGCTCAAAGGCACAACGACAGATTATTCACCTAGGGGATTCAAACCAAATACCTTTTAGTGACTGGCCCAATGCTGTTAACTGCTAGGCCACCTACCAACCTGTTGAGTAACTGAGTGTAAAACTGCTGCATTAAATCAATCAGCTGTCTGCTCTGCCCCATGCCAGCAGCAGCAGCACAGGTGGCTTACAGTTTTATAGTACATAGTAGCAATTGTTGTTCTGTAACTGTTGTTCTACACAACTGCTGACTAATTGGTGCTAGTTCATTCATGTCTGAAAATACATTCTCGCCTAAACAGAAACCTTCTGGGATGTATAGAACAAGTGAAGAAGAATAGAGCCTGAGAAGTAATTTCAATATGTAGACACTGGAACCGCAGTGCTAATATATTAATGTACACGCTAATTAATTCACACCTGTCACCTTTTATTGTGAAATCTACATAACAATAAAGTGACAGAAGACCAGCAGTATGTATTACAGCCACCTCTCAGACACAACTACCAGATCAGCTAGCGTACATCTGCTGCCCTTGCTACATCTACATAATAAACAATAGGGGTCTTCACCCAGGAAGTATGTATCCAATATTACCCAGAGGACACCTCTGCAGTCCCTCTCTCCCTGCCTGATTAATGATGTTGTTTCTGGAAAACACTGGAGCATCTGGTGCCTTCTGTCTTCTCAATACTATTATCCCTCCCATGGGACCCAGCCAACCATGACACCACACAGACTGACCTCTCCAGAGGGCAGAGCCAGCCAACCACAGCCATGACACCACACAGACTGACCTCTCCAGAGGGCAGAGCCAGCCAATCACAGCCATGACACCACACAGACTGACCTCTCCAGAGGGCAGAGCCAGCCAGCCACAACCATGACCCCACACCACACAGACTGACCTCTCCAGAGGGCAGAGCCAGCCAGCCAGCCAGCCACAACCATGACACCACACCACACCGACTGACATCACCGGACATCACCGGAGATCAAAGATTATATGTATGCTCGGTGGGGTTGCCTCTTGCACCCATCCCCACTGCACTGTGTGACACTGTTATTAACCTACGGTGTAAACAAACATATTCAATAAAAGGGCCACTGGGCCAGGAAGTAAAAGACTGTTCCTAAGAATGGGGGACGAGAATTCTGTAGGCTGTCAATCAGGAGAAAAAGGGGGAATAGTCATGAAAGGAGGATAGGATGGAAAGGAATGTCATGACTCTCCTGTGAAGAACTGAAGGATCAGGTTACAGTGGGTGCGCTCTATAGCGCCCTCTGTCTCCCTCAGAGGTGGAGGGGGCCGCTTTATAGCGGTCGTAAAATACTCTGCTTCTGGGCTCTGTAGTATCAAGATTGGAATGTGACTGTGGAACACAGAGAGACACTTGGACATCAAAAGGTTGAATAATTGAACAGTATTTCTGTATTGGAGTAGTCCGTGGACACTTAGGGAACAGTCATGTCGAGTTTGTTTCATTTGGTGACCTCACGAAGGACAGGAAACACACTACTGTTTCTTTGTATACACTTCTCAATTATGGGGTTAACATCTGTATGTTGTATAAAATAAAGGATTAAGCATAAGAATAGTTTTGGAAAGGTATCAATGTGATGTTAGTTTTCTAAGTGAGAATTGTTTTTCATAGCAACTTATTCAGTCAGAGGCCACGCCCCTGTGAGCACAGACATTATACGGCATTGTGGAATGTCCCCTTTTCTACTAAAGGTATAAAACCCACTTCTGACAAAATTTACATTAGACCAGAAAACATGGAAACTGTCGCTACATGTTGAAATGCTTGGCAACTCTACCAAAGTTCAAGACCAGAGAACGTGGAGATCATTCCCATGTTGAAATGGCTAAGAAATCTACAGACTAAAGAACAATTATTCAGGCTGCAGCTTTTTAAGTACTTCAGTCTAATAAACGCAACCGGTCGAATGACCGAATGGTACTCTGACGTACCCATTATAACAAGCTATAACTACGAAAGACTTTGATCTCTGGTGGACAAACCAGATACTTTTTGTCGACTGACTATCCAACAGACGGACCGGTGATTGTAGAGAAGGACAACAAAGGCATACACTCGTAAATATGTAAATTGCAATTTCTTTTCGAATGGGCGATTGTTCATGTTCAAAATATTAGCATTTCCATAAGTGTATGGAAATTAACAACTCTGAATTTTCCACTCTTGAGCTGTCCCCACCCCTTTCCAAAGTCTACTAAGCCGTCATATTGGTTTTGTCCACTTGGGACTGTTCTTTGTCTCATGTCAGTAACCAATGTATAACTATTGTGTGTGTGTGTGTGTGTTTATGTAATTATGTGATGGATTAGTTAGTTATAAATAAATAATTAAGACAATTTGTATATCACTGATTCATGATGGATTTGCGCAGATATCCAAGGGTTTGCAACATTCAGGAATGAGACTGATGAGGTAGCAATATATTAATAGAAGACTGTAATTGATAAGATAATAAAATATCTGAAGAGTTATATTCGGGAAATTGCAACTCTATAAACAACATTTTCCCGTGGTGCCCCGACTTCCTAGTTAATTACTATTCCGTGATATGTTTAATCACGGAATAATTACACATAGAGCATTGATTTGATAATATAACAGTCTTCACATTTGACGAAGGCAAATGGGTCAATTACTGTACATTTTGCTTGCATACAGAATATTTAAGAAAATATATTGATAAGCTGGGTTATGGAAAATCTATTAATTTCTGGAAAATATTATAAAGATGTGTCACAATGAGTTTAATCATAACTGTAAGCTGAAATGTAGTTGTGACATCTACCCTGACTGGAGCCTGTTTAGGGGACCTTTAGATATTCGGCTGTGGAAGACAATCTGAAATAGTGTTTTTTTTTTACCCTCAATGGTCATCAGTAAAACGTACTTTTAACCTGTCTAGGATCAGCGTGGCGCTAGCGGCACACCCCCCCCCCCCCCCACTGAAAAACCAGTGCCGCGAAATTCAAAAAAAATATTTTTTTAAAATATTTAACTTTCACACATTAAAGTCCAATACAGCTAATGAAAGACACAGATCTTGTGAATCCAGTCAACATTTCCGATTTTTAAAATGTTTTACAGGGAAGACACAATATGTAAAGATGTACATCTATTACCTAAAAACACATTAGCATAATCCACCATCTTTTATTTGTCCACCAACACCAGTAGCCATCACCAATTCGGCTAAACTAAGATATTTATAGCCCCTAACCAACAAAAAAACTCATTAGATGACAGTCTGATAACATATTTATGGTATGGGATAGGTTTTGTTAGAAAAAAGTGCATATTTCAGGTAGATGGCATAGTTTACAATTGCACCCACCATCACAAATGGACTAGAATAATTACAATGAGCAACGTGTTTACCTAACTACTAATCATCAAACATTTCGTAAAAATACACAGCATACACGAATCGAAAGACACAGATCCTGTGAATACAGACAATATTTCAGATTTTCTAAGTGTCTTACAGCGAAAACACAATAAATCGTTATATTAGCTTAGCACATAGCAATTAGCAGCCCAGCATTGATTCTAGCCAAAGTGAGCGATAAAAGTCAACATCGCCAAAAGATATAAATTTTTTCACTAACCTTCTCAGAATTCTTCCGATGACACTCCTGTAACATCACATTACAACATGCATATACAGTTTGATCGAAAATGTTTATATTTAGCCACCAAAATCATGGTTAGACAATGTGAAATGTAGACAAGCTGGTAAAGAAAAAGTCCTTGCGCCACTTAGACAGTGATCTACTCTTATACATAAATACTCATAAACGTGACTAAAAAATATAGGGTGGACAGGGATTGATAGACAATTTAATTCTTAATACAATTGCGTTATTACATTTTTTAATTTATCCTTACTTTTCAATACAGTTTGCGCCAAGCGAAGCTACGTCAAAAAACATGGCGTCCTAAGCCACTAAAATGTTTCGACAGAAACACGATTTATCATAATAAAAATGTCCTACCTTGAGCTGTTCTTCCATCAGTATCTTGGGCAAAGGATCCTTTCTTGGGAGAAATCGTCTTTTGGTGGAAAGCTGTCCTCTTGCCATGTGGAAATGTCAACTGCGTTCGGGATGAACTGAAAAGCGTGCCCAACTTTTCACATCGTTGCAAAAATAAATGTCCCAAAATCGCACTAAACGGATATAAATTGCTATAAAATTTTAAATTAACTACCTTATGATGTTTTTAACTCCTATAACGAGTGAAAAGATGACCGGAGAAATATAACAGGCTAAACTAACGCTTGGAACAGGTGCGCGCCGGTGTCCTCTAGGCTCATGACGCAGCTCCCAAAGAATGACTAGCTTCAGGGTTTTTTCATTTGTAGGGCCTGTGAACGCGCAATCGACCCCGTTGGAATCGTCATCACGTAAAGGCATCCAGGGGAAGACGTAAGAAGTGTCCGTATAGTCATAGCAACGACAGTGCCCTTTTAACTGACTTCAGAAGAGTGGCCAACATTTCTCAAATCTGACTCCATGTCAGGGAAATTGCTGTAGAATGGGCTCTGTTCCACTTAGAGACAAAATTTCAACTCCTATAGAAACTATAGACTGTTTTCTATCCAATAATAATAATAATATGCATATTGTACGATCAAGGATTTTGTGGGAAGCCGTTTAAAAAATTAGCCAAATTAGCATAAATAGTCTAAACAGCGCCCCCATCCCCAACAGGTTAACCTTCATCATTTTCAAAATAAGATTCTACCTTACCTCAGATGTGGAAGCTCAGATACAGAACAACACATGACCGTAGTCAGAACACAACATCCCTGTTATCAGATATTTTCTTTCGATTCTCATCCTCCTCAGGATGTCATCATCAAGCCAGTTGTCTCCTCATTCTAGAACACTGTCGCAGGTTGATGTTTATAGTCATGAATCTTGTCCTGGAGGCAGAACTGAGCGATTTCCCTTAGATGGGTCAGCTGGTGGTGGTGGTGAGGAGATATCATTTTCTTGAGAGCATAATTTAATCCACTGACCTGAAATTGTATGGGATAAATTTAGCTCACATTCTAATTAAAAGGATGATGCAATGGTGTGCCTGTGTCATTGGAGTTTGCAAACATGAAAGAGTCATATTCAGGGATAAATAATGTGAAGAGTCAGAGCTATAGTAAGTGTCTAGAAAGCTCACTGTACTGTACAACCGTGTTTAGATAATGTAAGCTATGGAGAGAGTTGAAGGAGAGAGGAAGAGAGGGAGGAAGAGAGAGAGACAAAGAGAGAGAGAGTGTTGTGGAGATAGGGAGGGAGAGAGAGAGAGCAAGAATATATATGGTGAGAAAGAGAGTGCGAGGAAGAGATATGAGGAGAGAGAGAGAGAGAGAGAGAGAGAGAGAGAGAGAGAGAGAGAGAGAGAGAGAGAGAGAGAGGAGAGAGAGAGAGAGAGAGAGAGAGAGAGAGAGAGAGAGAGAGAGAGAGAGAGAGAGAGAGAGAGAGAGAGAGAGAGAGAGAGAGAGAGAGAGAGAGAGAGAGAGAGAGAGAGAGAGAGAGAGAGAGAGAGAGAGAGAGAGAGAGAGAGAGAGAGAGAGAGAGAGAGAGAGAGAGAGAGAGAGAGAGAGAGAGAGAGAGAGATATGGAGAGGGAGAGGAAGAGATATGGAGAGGGAGAGGAAGAGATATGGAGAGGGAGAGGAAGAGATATGGAGAGGGAGAGGAAGAGATATGGAGAGGGAGAGGAAGAGATATGGAGAGGGAGAGGAAGAGATATGGAGAGGGAGAGGAAGAGATATGGAGAGGGAGAGGAAGAGATATGGAGAGGGAGAGAGAGAGGAAGAGATATGGAGAGAGAGAGAGAGAGGAAGAGATATGGAGAGAGAGAGAGAGAGGAAGAGATATGGAGAGAGAGAGAGAGAGGAAGAGATATGGAGAGAGAGAGAGAGAGAGAGAGATATGGAGAGAGAGAGAGAGAGAGAGAGGAAGAGAGAGAGAGAGATATGAGGGGAGAGAGAGAGAGAGAGAGAGAGAGAGAGAGAGGAAGAGATATGAGGGGAGAGAGAGAGAGAGAGAGAGAGGAAGAGATATGAGGGGAGAGAGAGAGAGAGAGAGAGAGAGAGAGAGAGAGAGAGAGAGAGAGAGAGAGAGAGAGAGAGAGAGAGAGAGAGAGAGATATGGAGAGGGAGAGAGAGAGGAAGAGATATGGAGAGGGAGAGAGAGAGGAAGAGATATGGAGAGGGAGAGAGAGAGGAAGAGATATGGAGAGGGAGAGAGAGAGGAAGAGATATGGAGAGAGAGAGAAAGGAGAGGGAGAGAGAGAGGGAAAGGAGAGGGAGAGAGAGCGAGAGGGGAGGTGACAGAAAGATGCACACAGAGAAATCATGCTCGCTCTAGCAGAGAGAGTATCGACCACAGCAGGTTTCTATGGGTACTGCTCTATAGGATTGTTCTCCAGGAGAGAGAGGTGTCTACTGTACAATGAGTGGGTGGACACACACGGCTTGAGACAGCATTCAACATAATTGACTGCAATTGAAAGGGACAGTGTAAAAACTCATATGTCATACCTGTCTGTCCTCATGTGTGACTGTTAGTTGTTTAATACTCTGTATATTTTTTAATATAGAGAGTGCAGAGTGGGCTACATGAAGGTCTTTAAGAGGGCGATTAGAAATTATGCAAATAAGTAGTTTCATAGCACCCCCAAAAAGTTCCTAGAACTACATCCAACACAATAACTGCAATATTGAAGATGATTTGTACAGGCCTGGATGTACAGCACCAACCAAACGTTTGGACACACCTACTCATCTCAAGGTTTTTCTTTATTTCTACTGAAAGTTGTCATCAAGGCAACAACAAAAAAAGGGTGGCTAGTTTGAAGAATCTAAAAATCTAAAATATATTTAGATGTGTTTTAACACTTTGTTTTGCTTACTAAATGATTCCATGGGTGTTATTTAATAGTTTTGATGTGTGGTAGCAGGATTACAAGATGATGTTATGTTTATGCACCAAATGGTTGTTTAAGGAAATAGAGTAAGGTTCTTACAACTCTCTCTCTCCCTTTCTGAGTTGACTGAGAGGAGTCTTTATGAAGCTTGGGCAGGCAACTGATTAAGTGATGGTTTCCACTTTAGCTTCCTGCGGTTAGTCAGGGCGTAGGGTGAAGGAAATGGGTTTTACTAGATAGCTTGGACTGACAATGACTTGGTGATAAATACCGTACCTAAAGCTAGCATTCTATAGACAAGATGTGGTGTGTGTGACTCGAGATAGAGATAGCCTGGAAGAGTCTAGAACAATGCGTACTTTTCTCATCTTCCTGGCATCTGGGAAACTAAGCCGGGTTGGGGGTAAAACATCATCCTGTGCAGATAACCAAAGTGGTTTATGGGAGATGGAACCAGCCTGACTAAGCGTTTTTAGGTCCTATATAATATCTGTTTTTTCATTATCAGTTAAACACTGGGCAACACATTATTGTGGTGGAATATTCTATTTAAAAAAGTGAGAGAGACTTTGTCATTATTGCAATAATTAATAATAATAATATAATAATTATAATAATATAATAATAATTAATCAATATTGAAGTAAGATGGTTTTTTGAATAAATTACAAAGTCTCTCTCACTTCAATAGAATATTCCACCACAGATTGTTCTACAAGGCAAGCGGTACCGGAACGGTAAGTCTAGGTCCAAAAGGCTTCTTAGCAGCTTCTACCCCCAAACCATAGGACTGCTGAACAGCTAATCAAAAGGGCTACCCAGACCCCTCTTTTACGCTGCTGCTACTCTCTGTTTATTATCTATGCATAGTCACTTTAATAACTCTACCTACATGTACATATTACCTCAATTACCTCAACTAACCGGTGCCCCCGCACTTTGACTCTGTACCAGTACCCCCCTGTATAAAGCCCCGTTATTGTTATTTACTGCTGCTCTTTAATTATTTGTTATTCTTATCTCATGATTTTTTTTTAGGTATTTTCTTAAAACTGCATTGTTGGTTAATTGGTTAATGGGGCGGCAGGGAGCCTAGTGTTTAGCGCGTTGTGCCAGTAACCAAAAGGTCGCTGGATCAAATCCCCGAGCTGACAAGGTAAAAACCTGTCGTTCTACCCCTGAACAAGGCAGTTAACTCACTGTTCCCCAGTGCGGCATCACTGTAAATAGAATTTGTTCTTAACTGATGTGACTGGTGAAGAAAAGGGCTTGTAAGCGTGTGTTGTGTTTGGCGCATGTGAAAAATTTGATTTGTCTCCAAACTTTTAGTTCAACATCTGCTTTCACATTATGCTTACACAGTGGCTTACACAGCCTCTCCTCTTGTTCGTCCTTACCTGACATTGACTGGACTAAATATAGACAGCCATACAGTATTATTGCAGGTAGCCCTCATAAAGTGTCATAAGATGGCTGAGTATAGAGAATAGCTGACAAACGCTCTTTATCACAAGTCTCCCTCTCCCTCTCTTCCTTCCTCTCCCTCTCCTTGTCACCCTAGCCTGGTAGTGAGAAGGTATTTAAAGGTTATCATTATATAGAACGTACAGAGAGAGGGAAGATCTCAGTTGCATTCTCCCTTCTCTCCTCTTCCCTCTCCCCTCTCTCCTCTCTCTGTCTCCTGTCTCCTCTCCCCTCTCTCTTTTCCCCTCTCTACTCTCTCTCCTCGTCTCCTCAACTCCTTCTCAAAAGACTCATTTTCAGAAGTATCATAGCTATAATACTGAAAAACAACCATTTTGAATAGAATGTTGTATCATTTTAAATACAACCATTACACTGTATGATAGATTTACCAGACTTCAAGTGGTCATGTGACTTCTGCTACCTGTATACAGTAACTACTCTGTAGCCTACATTTCTAAAGCCCTAACACCATGGAAAATCATCCATATCCACATACATGTCACAGTACATATATGACAACGATTCATTGAGAAACAACAGTGTTCCCAGCCGCCAGCAGGATTATTCGCTTAACGAACGTCTCTCCACACAACACCAGACCACAGTTTGGGTTTACTTTGTGACTTGTTTTTAGTTCCAATAGTTCACTTCCCAAGATCCAACTCTAAAAAGCGACGGTGGAATGTTCTAGAACTTGAAAGAGAGAGCGCTCTCTCACCTTTCAGGTTTCAGCCAAGGCTGTGGAGTGAGATTGATATTATTTTTAAGCACTTACGCTGCAGACGTTGCTTTTCAGGGAATGACAGAGAAGTTGCCTTTAAAAAAAACAATACAAAATCCTGCCCGAACCTCATTGCAGTGCGTAATATGAATAGATAGCACTTGGCTTCTGGAAACGTATTGTTTGGCTTGATCCACTTGGGTCAATCTTATCCCTGAAAATGAGCTGTTGGCTACCTTTTCTCTCTATCGTTTAGTGCTGGCAACCTTCAAAAAAAATTAATTACCTTTATTTAACTAGGCAAGTCAGTTAAGAACAAATTCTTATTTACAATAGCGGCTTACCCCAGCCCCAAAAAACTGTGCCAATTGTGCACTGCCCTATGCGACACCCAATTCAGCCAAATGTGATACAGCCTGGGTTTGAACCAGTGACTGTAGTGATGCCTTTTGCACTGAGATGCAGTGCCTTTGCCACTGCGCCACTCAGCAGCCTGATGCAGTTTCTATTTTCTTTCATGATGACATAGTGATTCCCCTGTCAAAGATCTATACACAAACCAATGACCTTGAGCACTAGCTGTTTGCTGTAAGTGTCCTATGTTGAAAGTGTGTGTTATTCAACAATGTAACAGGACATGTCCTTGTTGGAGCACATTTCTACATAGCCTTATTACTCTCCAGAGGTCTGTTTAAATGGCCGAGGTCTTGTTGCATACCAACGCCATCCTTTCATCACACACACACACACTACAGCCCCCATCAATGTCTCCCAAACTCCTAAGAGGTGTATATTTCTTATGACCCCTCATAATTAACAGATAGGATGAATTATACATGCAAAGCCTGAGCCATTTCATGCCAGATCCGCGGCATTAAACATTACTCTCCTGTACTGTGGAACCTTTAAGGTTTTTCAGACAGTTTAATATTTCAATATCTCATTTGAGCCACTGCAAAGCCGGCGGATCATTTCTAACACTCCCTGTGACATTTACCCCTCTGCCCGGCTTCACAATAGGAGGAAAGTGTGGATACTAGTCTGAACGACCTGCATGGGAAAGAGCTAGAGAGCACTAAGCTGGTGAGAGGCAGGAAGGATACTGAGGATATAAGACAAGCATCGTGTTTTCAGGATTTTTTTCCCGCCTTGGTAAAGATTAGGCAGTAGACACGGCTCTAAGAAAGAAATCTCTATAGTTAGTTTTCAGATGATTTTTAATTCATTCCTGTGTTCGGGTTTTGTTTGAGTTAAGTTCTTATAGCTAAGGTCAATGTATCGATTCAATAACATTGCCCCCCCCCCCACCCCAAAAATGTTTTAATGCTTTTGATCTCTGAATAAAATGTCCAACACATTGTGTCGTACCATCAGATTTCATGAAACAGTGATGTAAACCTACACAAGACCTTGAATGCTGAAGAAGACTATTGGATGGAGGCTGGTCGCCTACAGATACTATAGGAAAACAATGGCAATGCAACATAAACGTGTAACACAACAGAGAAATTATTCAAAACACACAACAACAACAGATTACCAGTTGCATTTATGAGAATGACACGCAAATGTTGCAGACTGCCATGACTAGTTCACGTTGAGAAGACATGTTGTAAAATGGCCTTTTAGCTTGAGACGAACATATATATATTTTTTATTATTATTATTTATTTTTTATTTTATCCCCTTTTCTCCCCATTTTTCGTGGTAGCCAATCGCTAATAATTACTATCTTGTCTCATCGCTACAACTCCCGTACGGGCTCGGGAGAGACGAAGGTCGAAAGCCATGCATCCTCCGAAGCACAACCCAACAAGCCGTACTGCTTCTTTAACACAGCGCGCCTCCAACCCGGAAGCCAGCCGCACCAATGTGTCGGAGGAAACACCGTGCACCTGGCCCCCTTGGTTAGCGCGCACTGCGCCCAGCCCGCCACAGGAGTCGCTGGAGCGCGATGAGACAAGGATATCCCTACCGGCCAAACCCTCTCTAACCCGGACGACGCTAGCCCAATTGTGCGTCGCCCCACGGACCTCCCGGTCGCGGCCGGCTGCGAAGAGCCTGGGGGCGAACCCAGAGACTCTGGTGGCGCAGTTAGCACTGCGATGCAGTGCCCTAGACCACTGCGTCACCCGGGAGGCCCATGAGACGAACATATTTAGGAAGAAATGGACCATCCTGCTTTTAAGGCTAGTGCTTAATCAATAGTGCTTATGTCTTAAAATGCAGGTACTTCAACCCCCCCCTGGCTGTAGCTTGAATTTAAAAACATTCTGACAACGGGAGAAGTAAGAATCGGAAAAAGGCTATTTCAGGTTTTGGAGCTTTGACTTTTTCTGTTTAGGACATTCCGAGCATTTCTACTGCATTCAAAACAAACATCCCAATAAAGGAATCAAAGAAACTGCAATATAGCGTTGAAAGGCAAACCCAATGAATTAAAGTAGTCACACCCTTTTTACTTTTTACAAAGGTTGTTGTGCTACAGCCTGAATTTTGATTTTGATTTTATGTCACTGGCCTACACACAATACACCATAATGTCAAAGTAGAATTGTGTTTTTTTTTTTTTACAAAATTAATATTAAAATTAAAAGCTAAACTGTCTTGAGTCAATAAGTATTTAAACCCTTTGTTATAGCAAACCTAAATAAGTTCAGGAGTAAAACATTTGCTTAACAATTCACATAATAAGTTGCATGGACTCACTCTGTGTGCAACATTAGTGTTTAACATGAGTTTTGAATGACTACCTCATCTCTCTACCCCACTCATACAATTATCTGTAAAGTCCCTCAGTCAAGCAGTGAATTTCACCATCATTTGAAAGTAAATTCATAAAAAATCCTACAATGTGATTTTCTGGATTTTTTTTCTCATTTTGTCTGTCATAGTTGAAGTGTACATATGATGAAAATTACAGGCCTCTCTCATCTTTTTAAGTGGGAGAACTTCCACAATTGGTGGCTGAATAAATACTTTTTTGCCCCACTGTATATGTTGAAGTGGTGGGGCTTAAGCTGCATCCCTGACTCAACCCACGGCCCTGTGGGAAGAAATGTGTGTGTTTTTTGCCTATTTTAACCGCACACTTGTTGTTTGTGTACATGGATTTCCCTCTCTGTCTATGTCTCTCTCTCTCTCTCTCTCTCTCTCTGACTCTCTCTCTCGCTCTCTCTCTGTCATCTCACCCTCTTTCTCTCTCTCTCTCGTTGTCTCTCTCTGTCATCTCGCTCTCTCTGTATCTCTCTCTATCTGTCTCTCTATGTCTCTCTCTCTCTCTGTCTCTCTCTCTGTCTATGTCTCTCCCTCTCTCTCTCTGACTCTCTCTCTCACTCTCTCTCTCTGTCATCTCACTCTCTCTCTCGGTCTCTCTCGGTCTCTCTGTCTGTCTCTCTATATCTCTCTGTCTCTGTCTCTCTCTCTTTGTCTGTCTGTCTCACTCCTTCCCTCTGTTAGCCAGCAGTCAGCACCCTGAGCAATGTTAATTTAGATTGGTACTGGAGTATCATTGACATTAGGGTTAAACCATCCATATAACTGTAAGTAGCAATTAACAACAGAGAAGTGTTAGGCAGACGATGTGGAACACCAGGAGAGGAGGAAGCAGGAACAGAAGAAAAACAGTGTTTTAAGAGGGCCAGTCATGCAGGAAGTGGCCCTGCACAGTTGAACAGCTGAAATGATCCTCTAAGCAGATGCCAGCCTGTCAAATGCTCACAGCGGATGTCAGCTGACAGCTGAGTCACACACATTGATAGAGAGAAGTGGGCCTCAGACAAGAGAAAGACAAATAAAATAAAGGACGATGAGGAGGAAATGTCTTTGCAAGGGTGGGGTCTTGCGTCGGGGGGCATCGATCAAGTCTGTCTGTTGGACCAGGGAGACAGATGTGTTGTCCATGGGTAACTTAGACCAGAGAGGAGCTGAAACATGGCTCAGTGGTTTCTTGAAACTTAGCAGATGGGAATATGAGTTGCTATCAGAGGAGGAGAGATTGAGAGTGGAAGAGAGTAGAACATTACTGAAGATTCAGGTAAAGGGAAGACCAGGCATGATTCTTTGTTTTGTAAAATGTTCATCAGTATAGGATCAATTTGTTACATTTCTAGGAAGTTTTAACTACACGCTGGGCCATGGTACACAAGGTATTTCAAAAGAGGTCAGGTCACACGGCTAGTTTGGATGACATTGCATTTTGCTGATCGAGATTCTATACACATCATAAAGGTTAGGAGTAGTCTCTGTAATTAGTTAATACTGTATGTGTTGTGTCAATTGCAATAAAGCTCGATGTTGTCACGCCCTGGCCTTAGTCATCTTTGTTTTCTTTATTATTTTAGTTAGGTCAGGGTGTGACATGGGGGATGTTTGTGTGTTTTTGTCTAGTCTAGGGTGTGTGTATTGTGTAGGGGGTTTTGTAGAGTTCATGGGGTTGTGTTCAGTGTAGGTGTTTATGTATGCTATGGTTGCCTGGATTGGTTCTCAATTAGAGACAGCTGTCTATCGTTGTCTCTGATTGGGAGCCATATTTAAGGCAGCCATAGGCATTAGGTATGTTGTGGGTAATTGTCTATTTCTTGACGTTAGTTGCTTGTGTGTGCACTTTTGTTTTGTAGCTTCACGGTCGTTTGTATTAGTGTTCGTTTCATCTTCAAATAAAAGAAGATGTATTTATATCACGCTGCGCCTTGGTCCTCTCTTTCACCCGAAGACGATCGTGACAGGCAAAAAGGCTCACAGATTCGAACA
Organism: Salvelinus fontinalis; assembly: GCF_029448725.1. Classification (NCBI taxonomy): domain Eukaryota; kingdom Metazoa; phylum Chordata; class Actinopteri; order Salmoniformes; family Salmonidae; genus Salvelinus; species Salvelinus fontinalis. The sequence continues at coordinate 10,780,163 of NC_074671.1, read as the reverse complement.
AGCTGAAACAAAATTGAAAATGACAATTAGCAACAAAGTAGACTTCATGCAAAACTACAAATCCCTGCATATTCCTGTATGTCATCTCTGGCTGACACCTTTGCTAACAGGTATTGATTGTGTCAATTAAACATTTGTACAAGACAGCTCACAGAATTGTCCATTTAAAGGAATGTAGCCAATTTATTAAACTTCCTGTTTACAGACATCAATTGCAAGATAGTAGAAATCTGCCAAGATGTCAAAAGACTGCCACTATTAACTCTCCCAATTTGTGCCCTCCTTTGAGGTATATTGTGAACGTCTTAGTAGATTTATATTTGGTAATTGTAGATTTTTCTAAGTAGGAAGTCGACCCTGTACATGATGATGTCATATTTCTAATTCTACATTTAAAAGCAGAGTGCACTATACAATCGAGCTCTATACAACCAAGCTTCCAAATATCCAGTGTGGAAGCGAAGACATGAGGCTTATTGGACTTACCTCACCAGCTTCATCGTCCTTTGTTAAAACAACTGTTCTGCCTGACTGACATGATTCTAATCTCACTTTGAATAAAAGCAGAGGAGATCTATTGAATATCAGTTGCCATACTGTGACAGCATCACTCACACTTGATTTATGTGTGCATGTGTTGATAAATAAACACACACAATTGAAGCTGCGAAAGGCATTGACTATTGTCATCTGAATGATTTAGTTAATTGAACACAAGTAAGTATACAGTACATACGGTGCATTCGGAAAGTATTCAGACCCCTTGACTCTTCCAAATTTTGTTACGTTACAGCCTTATTCTAAAATGGATTGAATTAATGGTTTTCCTCGTCAATCTACAAAGAATACCCCATAATGACAAAGTGAAAACAGGTTTGTAGAAATGTTTGCAAATTTATTACTGATAAAAAAACAGAAATATCTTATTTACATAAGTATTCAGACCCTTTTATATGAGACTCAAAATTGAGCTCAGGTGCATCCTGTTTCCATTGATAATTCTTTAGATGTTTTTACAAATTGATTGGAGTCCCCTTGTTGTGAATTCAACTGATTGGACATTATTTGGAAAAGCACACGTCTGTCTATGTAAGTTCCCACAGTTGACAGAGAAACCCTGCTAGCCGCGGCCCGCTAGCTGTCTAGAGCATATTGGACTGTTAGCTGAATAGACCCATCGGCCAATTCCTTGGGCCACTATACCTATATTGCCAATTGGACTTGGACCCCTCTGCTACTCGGAGCCCTACTAATCCATCATGACTGGTCGATCGATGTCAGCGCACGAGGAAGCTAAAACAGACTTTCGTCCATCGCCACGTCCTTCTAAGGTCCTTCTGCTGGGCTTGCTTGCCCCGGCCTGCTAGCTGTCTGAATCGCCGTGTATCCAGCCAGCCCAACCACTCACTGGACACCTATGATCACTTGGCTATGCATGCCTCTCCCTAACATCAATATGCCTTGTCCATTACTGTCCTGGGTCGTGATTATTGTCTTGTTTCACAGTAGAGCCTCTAGCCCTGCTCAATATACCTTAACCAACCATTTTGTTCCACCTTCCACATATAGGGTGACATCACCTGGTTTAAACGTCTCTAGAGACAATATCTCTCTCATCATTACTCAATGCCTAGGTTTACCTCCAATGTACTCACATACTAACATACATTTGTCTGTACATTATGCCTTGAATCTATTCTATCGCGCCCAGAAACCTGCTCCTTTTACTCTCTGTTCCGAACGTGCTAGACGACGAGTTCTGATAGCCTTTAACCATACCCTTATCCTACTCCTCCTCTGTTCCTCTGGTGATGTAGAGGTGAATCCAGGCCCTGCAGTGCCAAGCTCCACTCCTACTCCCCAGGTGCTCTCATTTGTTGACTTCTGTTACCGTAAAAGCCTTGGTTTCATGCATGTTAACATTAGAAGCCTTGTCCCTAAGTTTATTTTATTCACTGCTTTAGCACAATCTGCCAACTCGGATGTCCTAGCTGTGTCTGAATCGTAGCTAAGGAAGACCACCAAAAACCCTGAACTTGCCCTCAAAATACATCTCTGCTGTTTTCAACCAAGATCTCAGCGATCACTGCCTCATTGCCTGTATCCGTAATGGGTCTGCGGTCAAACAACCACCCCTCATCACTGTCAAACGCTCCCTAAAACACTTCAGTGAGCAGGCCTTTCTAATCGACCTGGCCCGGGTATCCTGGAAGGATATTGACCTCATCACGTCAGTAGAGGATGCCTGGTTATTCTTTAAAAGTACCTTCTTCACCATCTTAAATAAGCATGCCCAGTTCAAAAAATGTTGAACCAGGAACAGATATAGCCCTTGGTTCTCTCCAGACCTGACTGTCCTTGACCAGCACAAAAACATCCTGTGGCGTTTTGCTTCAGCATCGAATAGCCCCCGTGATATGCAACTTTTCAGGGAAGCTAGAAACCAATATACACAGGCAGTTAGAAAAGCTAAGGCTAGCTTTTTCAAGCAGAAATTTGCATCCTGTAGCACAAACTCAAAAAAAGATCTAGGACACTGTAATAATCCATTGAGAATAAGAGCACCTCCTCCCAGCGGCCCACTGCACTGAGGTTAGGAAACACTGTCACCACCGATAGATCCACGACAAATGAGAATTTCAATAAGCATTTTTCTACCGCTGGCCATGCTTTCCACCTAGCTACCCCAACCCCGGCCAACAGCCAGGCACCCCCCACAGCAACTCGCCCAAGCCTCCCCATTTCTCCTTCACCCAAATCCAGATAGCTGATGATCTGAAAGAGCTGCAAAATCTGGACCCCTACAAATCAGCTGGGCTAGACAATCTGAACCCTCTCTTTCTAAAATGATCTGCTGAAATTGTTTCAACCCCTATTACTAGCCTGTTCAAGATCTCTTTTATATCGTCTGAGATTCCCAAAGATTGGAAAGCTGCAGCGGTCATCCCCCTCTTCAAAGGGGGAGACACTCCAGACCCAAACTGCTACAGACCTATATCCATGCTGCCTTTCTAAAGTCTTCGAAAGCCAAGTTAACAAACAGATTACCGACCATTTCGAATCCCACCGTACCATCTCCGCTATGCAATCTGGTTTCAGAGCTGGTCATGGGTGCACCTCAGCCACGCTCAAGGTCCTAAACGATATCATAACCACCATCGATAAGAGACATTACTGTGCAGCCGTATTCATCGACCTGGCCAAGGTTTTCGACTCTGTCAATCACCACATTCTTATTGGCAGACTCAACAGCCTTGGTTTCTCAAATGATTGCCTTGCCTGTTTCATCATCTACTTCTCTGATAGAGTTCAGTGTGTTAAATCGGAGGGCCTGTTGTCCGGACCTCCTGAGATCTCTATTTTGGTGCCACGGGGTTCAATTCTCGGGCCGACTCTCTTCTTTGTATACATCAATGATGTCGCTCTTGCTGCTGGTGATTCTCTGATCCACCTCTATGCAGATGACACCATTCTGTATACCTCAGGATATATATATGCATTTATATACACTGCATTTAAATCCTAAATTGTGTTTTAACGCTAAAGTGATATTGCCAAAATGAATTAAAAAATTATTTTTTTATTGGACACATTTATTTGGCAGGAAAGGCAAACCCGGTGTGCTAAAAATCAGAATGTTGTGAACAAATTAATTTCGAGATCTTTCCCAACCAATTTCGAAGAAGTCATTGTCAGATGATAGAGCGACAGATAAATAGATAGATAGATACGTAGACAGACAGACATACAGATAAATATACAGATACGTAGAGAGACAGACATACAGATGAATAGACAGATATGTAGACAGACAGACATACAGAGAAATAGATAGATACAGTGCCTTGCAAAAGTATTCACTCCCCTTGCGTTTTTCCAATTTTGTGTGGACATACACAAAATAGACCAAATTGGTGAGGTGAAATGAAAAAAAATACTTATTTCAAAAAATGATAAAAAATGTAAAACGGAAATGTGGTGTGTGCATATGTGTTCACCCCCTTTGCTATAAAGCCCCTAAATAAGATCTGGTGCAACCAATTACCTTCAGAAGTCCACCTGTGTGCAATCTCAAGGTCACATGATCTGAAATGCCCCAGAGTCTGCAACAGGTAAAGACCATAGTAACACTGCAAAAAGACTAGAAATCATGGTGAATAACAATCTAACACAGGATGCAGTCGAAATAGCAATAGCCTTCAATTCCTACTTTATTGACTCTGTCAGAGTACTGACACAGAACCCCTCCACTGGTTTCTTGGGCTCAGTGCTAGTGAATGAAGCTCAACCTGTCTTCATCATAAGGGAGGTTTCTGAGTCAAAGGTGAACAAGGTGATTAGCTCACTAAAGAACTCTAAAGCCAAAGATGTGTTTGGGCTGGACTGTACCTTTCTTAAAAACTACAAAGAGGGTATGGAAATCGGCCATAATGACGGCCATCTTTAAATCAGGCGACCCTGCTGACGTGAGTAACTACAGCCCCATTAGTATACTACCTGTGGTGTCAAAGGTTGTTGAAAAGTGTGTAGCAGAACAACTGATTGCCCACCTCAACAACAGCCCCTTCACATTACACTCCATGCAGTTTGGCTTCAGAGCGAAACACTCCACAGAAACGGCCAACTGCTTTCTTTTGGAAAAAATGTGAAGGCCAAGATGGACAAAGTGGGCATTGTTGGGGCTGTATTTCTGGACCTAAGGAAGGCTTTTGATACTGTTAACCATGAGATTCTCATCACAAAATTGTCCAAGTTCAACTTTTCCCCCGATGCCTTGAGATGGATGAAATCATACCTTGAAGGCAGAACTCAGTGTGTCAGAGTGAGCAATGAGCTGTCGCCCACTCGTAGCTATGATATGGGCGTGCCCCAAGGGTCAATACTGGGGCCCCTCCTGTTCAGCCTGTACAATAATGATCTGCCTTCTGTCTGTACTGGGTCTGAAATTCAAATGTATGCAGATGATACAGTGATATATGTGCATGCAAAGAGCAAACAACAAGCTGCACAAGAACTCACTACTGTAATGGTCTAGGTTACAAAGTGGCTCAGTGACTCGTGTTTGCATCTCAATGTGAACAAAAACTGTTTGCATGTTCTTCACAAAGAGGGCAACAGATGCTACTGAGACAGATGTCTATGTGGCAGGGGAGAAGCTCCAGGTGGTATCTGATTTTAAGTACCTTGACATCATACCTGATTCCAACCTCTCTTTTAAAAGGCATGTGAAGAAGATATTTCAAATAACCAAATTCAACCAAGCTAATTTCCGATTTATACGAAATTGTTTGACTACAGAGGTAGCAAAACTGTACTTCAAATCTATGATACTCCCCCACTCAACATACTGCTTGACTAGTTGGGCCCAAGCTTGCTGTACAACATTACAACCTATTCAGTCTGTCTACAAACAGGCTCTCAAAGTGCTTGATAGGAAGCCTAATAGCCATCATCCCTGTTACATCCTCAGAAAGCATGAGCTCCTGAGTTGGGAAAATCTTGTGCAATACACCGACGCATGTCTTGTATTCAAGATCCTAAATGGCCTGGCTCCCCCTCCACTCAGTATTTTTGTTCAACAGAAAACCCAAACATATGGCAGCAGATCCACAAGGTCTGCCATGAGAGGTGACTGTATAGTTCTCTTAAGGAAAAGCACCTTTAGTAAATCCACTTTCTCTGTGAGAGCTTCCCATGTCTGGAATACACTGCCATCAGACACACATAACTGCACCACATATCACACTTTCACAAAATGCATGAAGACATGGCTAAAGGTCAATCAGATTTGTGAACATAATCCATAGCTGTGTATTGTCACTTTCCATGTTGTCTGTTGTCTGCAGCTTGTGAGGTGTGGAAACATTTTGTTGCTTTTATGAATTTTGTCTTGCTGCTTTTTGTTCTATGTTGCTCTGTCTGTGTGCTACGTCTTGCTTGTCCTATGTTGCTCTGTCTGTATGCTATGTCTTGCTTGTCCTATGTTGCTCTGCGTGTGCTCACTGCTCAATGATTGTCTATATTGTACTTGTTTTTAATAACCTGCCAAGGGACTGCGGTTGAAAATTAGCTGGCTTGCTAAAACCGGCACTTTTACTGAAACGTTGATTAATGTGCACTGTCCCTGTAAAAATAAAATCAACTCTAACTCAAACACCACTAAGCAAGGGGCAATATGAAGACCAAGGAGCTCCCCAAACAAGTCAGGGACAAAGGTGTGGAGAAGTACCGATCAGGGTTGGGTTATGAAACATTTCAGAAACTCTGAACATCCCACAGAACACCATTAAGTCCACCATAAACAAAGGAAAGAATATGGCACCACAACAAACCTTCCAAGAGAGGGCTGCCCACCAAAACTCACGGACCAGGCAAGGAGGGCATTAATCAGAGAGGCAACAAAGAGACCAAAGATAACCCTGAATTAGCTGCAAAGCTCCACAGCGGAGATTAGAGTATCAGTCCATAGGACCACTTTATGTCATACAATCCACAGAGCTGGACTTTATGGAAGAGTGTACAGAATGTTTTTTGCAAACATGTTTGGTGTTCACCAAAAGGCATGTGAGAGACTCCCCAAACATATGGAAGAAGCTACTCTGGTCAGATGAGACTAAAATTGAGCTTTTTGGCCATCAAGGAAAACTCTGTCTGGCGCAAACCCAACACTTCTCATCACCCTGAGAACACCATCCCAACAGCATGATGTTTTTCATCAGCAGGGACTGGGGAAATGGTGAGAATTGAAGGAATGATGGATGGCGCTAAATACAGGGAAATTCTTGTGGGAAACCTGTTTCAGTCTTCCAGAGATTTGAGACTGGTACGGAGGTACACCTTCCAGCAGGACAATGACCCTAAGCATACTGTTAAGCAACACTCAAAAGGTTTAATTAAGGGGAAACATTTAAATGTCTTGGAATGACCCAGTCAAAGCACAGACCTCATTCCAATTGAGAATCTGTGGCATGACTTAAAGATCGCTGTACACCAGCGGGACCCATCCAACTTGAAGGAGCTGGAGCAGTTTTTCCTTGAAGAATGGGCAAAAAACCCAGTGGCTAGATGTGCCAAGCTAATAGAGACATGCCCCAAGAGACTTGCAACTGTAATTGCTTGTCACGTCGTGTATGTAGGCGGCAGGGAAGTCAAGCGCAGAGGAATTAAACTTGGTATAAATGGAGTATTTTAATAAATTAAAACAAACTCCAAAACCAAAGTCCATAATAAAATAAATGTGGGTATAAGAACCCGTCGCACACCAATCCATAAAACATCAACATAACATTAAACAATCTCTGACAGGACATGACGGAAAACAGAGGGTTAAATATACAACAATTCATGAATGGGATTGGAACCAGGTGTGTAAGAAGACCAGACAAAACCAATGGAAAATGAAACATAGATCAATGATAGCTAGAAGACCGGTGACGTCGATCGCCGAGCACCGCCCGAACAAGGAGATGTCATGCAATAAAATGCTAATTCATTACTTAAAAATCATACAATGTGATTTTCTGGATTTTTGTTTTAGATTCCGTCTCTCACAATTGAAGTGTACCTATGATAAAAATTACAGACCTCTACATGCTTTGTAAAGTAGGAAAACCTGCAAAATCGGCAGTGTATCAAATACTTGTTCTCCCCACTGTAGATGGACAGATAGATAGATATGTAGATAGATAGATAGAGAGATAGATAGATAGATAGATAGATAGATAGATAGATAGATAGATAGATAGATAGATAGATATGTAGATAGATAGATAGATAGATAGATAGATAGATAGATAGATAGATAGATAGATAGATAGATAGATAGATAGATAGATAGATAGAAAGATATGTAGACAGACAGATAGATATGTAGACAGATATGTAGACAGACAGACATATATGTAGACAGACAGACAGATTAATAGATAGATAATCCATAAATAGCCTTTCATAGAGGTTCTCAGTAATATCATCTTTTCCACACAGCTCATTCATAATAGTTCTGAGAAGAAAAACAGTTGGAACGTCTCTAAATCTCGTTCAAACATTTGCTTGGGGGGAAAAGCGAGGTGGAATGTATTCTTCATTTCAAAGATGAATACTTTTATGGATTCAATTAACACACAGGCTTAAAATAATATGGGGCTTGTGGTTTGAGATAAGGGAAACAGCATTTGTAAAGGGCCATGTAAAATGAGTATTTAAAGTACAGTTATTTAACTAACGGACTATGTTAGACTACTGGCTAAACTCTGTGATTTTGACAGAAACTGAGAAGGTAATGATGAATGAAATGGATCCCCTTAGGTCCTACGCGGATATTTTGTCAACTAACTTCAAATGTTGAAGGCTGGTGTCCACTGCCAGCATTGTCTTCCCACACTATAAAGGATGTCTGTAATTTACACAGTTAGTGTATTATCAACTGTAAAACATTGTGAACTTGTTTTTTTGCAGCATACTTTAAATGGTGGTGCATTGTGGGAAAAAAATGTGTGGGTGGTGAAATAATTGCTATATTTCTGATGGTACTGTAATCTATAACAAAGAATGCAGTATCATACTGTAAATTCACAGTAACTTACTTGCCACTAGCTGCCAGTACTTTACAGTCAAATTCATGGCAGGTTGGCAACCCCTTTACAGTGCATGGTGTGTCTCTGCAAGAAGGTGACATGTTCCAAACCAAGAGTTATTGCATACTGTCAAGTAAAGTTACAAATTGGTTTGTGGAATTGAAGATTTATGTGTCTGTCCTTTACTCCCAAAAAGGCAGAATGGACCTCTGATGGTCTAAAATGTTGTGAAGAGTCACTGACAATCACAACACAATCACCCGCAGACTGAATGTTGTTGATCAACCACTCTGCAGCCACCCTGATAGGGTCAACGCATGGCAGTCCACACAGTTATAATGCGTGGCGCTGACAAATTTAACCATGGTGCTGACAAATGTAACCATGGCCATGACAAATGCAACCATGCCCCTGACAAATATAACCATGGCGCTGACAAATGTAACTATGCCCCTGACAAATGTAACCATGACCCTGACAAATGTAACCATGGCAACCATGGCCCTGACAAATGTAACCATGGCCACCATGGCCCTGACAAATGTAACCATTGTGCTGACAAATGTAACCATGGCCCTGACAAATGTAACCATGGCCCTGACAAATGTAACCATGGCCCTGACAAATGTAACCATGGCCACCATGACTCTGACAAATGTAACCATGAACCTGACAAATGCAACCATGGCCCTGACAAATGTAACCATGGCTCTGACAAATGTAACCATGACACTGACAAATGTAACAATGGCCCTGACAAATGTAACCAAGGCCCTGACAAATGTAACCATTGCACTGACAAATATAACCATGGCCCTGACAAATGTAACCATGGCCATGACAAATGCAACCATGCCCCTGACAAATATAACCATGGCGCTGACAAATGTAACCATGCCCCTGACAAATGTAACCATGGCCCTGACAAATGTAACCATGGCCACCATGGCCCTGACAAATGTAACCATGGCCACCATGGCCCTGACAAATGTAACCATGGTGCTGACAAATGTAACCATGGCCCTGACAAATGTAACCATGGCCCTGACAAATGTAACCATGGCCACCATGGCTCTGACAAATGTAACCATGAACCTGACAAATGTAACCATGGCCCTGACAAATGTAACCATGGCTCTGACAAATGTAACCATGACACTGACAAATGTAACAATGGCCCTGACAAATGTAACCAAGGCCCTGACAAATGTAACCATTGCACTGACAAATATAACCATGGCCCTGACAAATGTAACCATGGCCCTGACAAATGTAACCATGCCCCTGACAAATATAACAATGGCCCTGACAAATGTAACCATGGCCCTGACAAATGTAACCATGGTGCTAACAAATGTAACCATGGCCCTGACAAATATAACCATGGTCCTGACAAATGTACCATGGCCCTGATAAATGTAACCATGGCCCTGACAAATGTAACCATGCCCCTGACAAATGTAAACCTGGCCCTGACAAATGTAACAATGGCAACCATGACGCTGACAAATGTAACAATGGCCCTGACAAATGTAACCATGGCCCTGACAAATGTAACCATGGCCCTGACAAATGTAACCATGGCAACCATGACGCTGACAAATGTAACAATGGCACTGACAAATGTAAACATGGCGCTGACAAATGTAACCATGCCCCTGACAAATGTAAACATGGCCCTGACAAATGTAACCATGGCAACCATGACGCTGACAAATGTAACAATGGCCCAAACAAATGTAACCATGGCCCTGACAAATGTAACCATGGCCCTGACAAATGTAATCATGGCAACCATGATGCTGACAAATGTAACAATGGCACTGACAAATGTAAACATGGCGCTGACAAATGTAACCATGGCCCTGACAAATGTAACCATGGCCCTGACAAATGTAACCATGGCCCTGACAAATATAACCATGGCCCTGACAAATGTAACCATGGTGCTGACAAATGTAACCATGGCCCTGACAAATGTAACCATGGCCCTGACAAATGTAACCATGGCCCTGACAAATGTAACCATGGCCCTGACAAATATAACCATGGCGCTGACAAATGTAACCATTGCCCTGACAAATGTAACCAAGGCAACCATGACGCTGACAAATGTAACCATGGCATTGACAAATATAACCATGGTCCTGACAAATGTACCATGGCCCTGATAAATGTAACCATGGACCTGACAAATGTAACCATGCCCCTGACAAATGTAAACATGGCCCTGACAAATGTAACCATGGCCCTGACAAATGTAACCATGGCCCTGACAAATGTAACCATGGCAACCATGACTCTGACAAATGTAACAATGGCACTGACAAATGTAAACATGGCGCTGAAAAATGTAACCATGGCCCTGACAAATGTAACCATGGCCCTGACAAATGTAACCATGGCCCTGAAAAATATTTCCATGGCCCTGACAAATGTAACCATGGCCCTGACAAATGTAACCATTGTGCTGACAAATGTAACCATGGCCCTGACAAATGTAACCATGGCGCTGACAAATGTAACCATGGCCCTGACAAATGTAACCATGGCAACCATGTCCCTGACAAATATAACCATGGCCACCATGGCCTTGACAAATGTGACCATGGTGCTGACAAATGTAACCATGGCCCTGACAAATGTAACCATGGCTGAAAAATGTAACCATGGTGCTGACAAATGTAACCATGGCCCTGACAAATGTAACCATGCCCCTGACAAATGTAAACATGGCCCTGACAAATGTAATCATGGCAACCATGATGCTGACAAATGTAACAATGGCACTGACAAATGTAAACATGGCGCTGACAAATGTAACCATGGCCCTGACAAATGTAACCATGGCCCTGACAAATGTAACCATGGCCCTGACAAATATAACCATGGCCCTGACAAATGTAACCATGGTGCTGACAAATGTAACCATTGCCCTGACAAATTTAACAATGGCACTGACAAATGTAACCATGGCCCTGACAAATGTAACCATGGCCCTGACAAATATAACCATGGCGCTGACAAATGTGACCATTGCCCTGACAAATGTAACCAAGGCAACCATGACGCTGACAAATGTAACAATGGCACTGACAAATATAAACATGGCCCTGACAAATGTAACCATGGCCCTGACAAATATAACCGTGACCTGACAAATGTAACCATTGCCCTGACAAATGTAACCATGGTGCTGACAAATGTAACCATGACCCTGACAAATGTAACCATGGCGCTGACAAATGTAACCATGGCCCTGACAAATGTAACCATGGCAACCATGTCCCTGACAAATATAACCATGGCCACCATGGCCCTGACAAATGTAACCATGGCCCTGACTAATGCAACCATGGCTTTGACAAATATAACCATGGCACTGACAAATGTAACCATGGCCACCATGGCCCTGACAAATGTAACCATGGCGCTGGCAAATGTAACCATGGCCCTGACAAATGTAACCATGCCCCTGACAAATCTAACAATGCCCCTGACAAATGTAACCATGACTCTGACAAATGTAACCATGGCAACCATGGTGCTAACAAATGTTACAATGGCCCTGACAAATGTAACCATGGCTCTGACAAATGTAACCATGGCAACCATGACGCTGACAAATGTAACAATGGCCCCGACAAATATAACCATGGCGCTGACAAATGTAACCATGGCCCTGACAATTATAACCATGGCCACCATGGCCCTGACAAATGTAACCATGGCCCGGACAAATATAACCATGGCGCTGACAAATGTAACCATGGCCCTGACAAATGTAACCATGGCCCTGACAAATGTAACCATGGCAACCATGGCCCTGACAAATGTAACCATGGTGCTGACAAGTGTAACCATGGCCCTGACAAATGTAACCATGTCTCTGACAAATGTACCCATGGCCCTGACAAATATAACCATGGCGCTCACAAATGTAACCATGGCCCTGACAAATGTAACCATGGCCACCATGGCTCTGACAAATGTAACCATGAACCTGACAAATGTAACCATGGCACTGACAAATGTAATTATTGGCTCTGAAAAATGTAACCATGGAACTGACAAATGTAACCATGGCAACCATGACGCTGACAAATGTAACAATGGCACTGACAAATGTAACCATGGCACTGACAAATGTAACCATGGCCCTGACAAATATAACCATGGCCCTGACAAATGTAACCATGGCCCTGACAAATGTAACCATGGTGCTGACAAATGTAACCATGGCCCTGACAAATGTAACCATGGCACTGACAAATATAACCATGGCCCTGACAAATGTAACCATGGCAACCATGTCCCTGACAAATATAATGATGGCCACCATGGCCCTGACAAATGTAACCATGGTGCTGACAAATGTAACCATGGCCCTGACAAATGTAACCATGGCCCTGTCAAATGTAACCATGGCCCTGACAAATATAACCATGGCCCTGACAAATGTAACCATGGCCCTGACAAATGTAACCATGGCCCTGACAAATGTAACATGGCTCTGACAAATGTAACCATGGTCACCTTGGCCCTGACAAATGTAACCATGGTGCTGACAAATGTAACCATGACCCTGACAAATGTAACCATGACCCTGACAAATGTAACCATGGCCCTGACAAATGTAACCATGGCAACCATGGCCCTGACAAATTTAACCATGGCCACCATGGCCCTGACAAATGTAACCATGGCGCTGGCAAATGTAACCATAGCCCTGACAAATGGAACCATGGCCCTGACAAATGTAACCATGCCTCTGACAAATGTGACCATGGCAACCATGGTGCTAACAAATGTAACAATTGCCCTGACAAATGTAACCAAGCTCTTGACAAATGTAACAATGGCCCTGACAAATGCAACCATGCTCCTGACGAATGTAACCATGGCAACCATGGTGTTAACAAATGTAACAATGGCCCTGAAAAATGTAACCATGGCCCTGACAAATGTAACCATGGCAACCATGACGGTGACAAATGTAACGATATCCCTGACAAATGTAACCATGGCCCTGACCGATGTAACCATGTGGCTGACAAATGTAACCATGGCCCTGACAAATGAAAACATGGCCCTGACAAATGTTACCATGGCAACCATGGCCCTGACAAATGTAACCATGTTCCTGTAAAATGTAACCATGGCGCTGACAAATGTAACCATGGCGCTGACAAATGTAACCATGGCCCTGACAAATGTAACAATGGCCCTGACAAATGAAAACATGGCCCTGACAAATGTTACCATGGCAACCATGGCCCTGACAAATGTAACCATGGCCACCACGGCCCTGACAAATGTAACCACGGCGCTGGCAAATGTAACCATGGCCCTGACAAATGTAACCATGGCCCTGACAAATGTAACCATGGTACTGACAAATATAACAATGGCCCTGACAAATGTAACCATGGTTGCTGACAAATGTAACCATGGCCCTGACAAATGTAACCATGGCCCTGACAAATATAACCATGGTCCTGACAAATGTACCATGGCCCTGACAAATGTAACCATGGCCCTGACAAATGTAAACATGGCCCTGACAAATGTAACCATGGCAACCATGACGCTGACAAATGTAACAATGGCCCTGACAAATGTAACCATGGCCCTGACAAATGTAACCATGGCAACCATGACGCTGACAAATATAACAATGGCACTGACAAATGTAAACATGGCGCTGACAAATGTAACCATGGCCCTGACAAATGGAACCATGGCGCTGACAAATGTAACCATGGCCCTGACAAATATAACCATGGCCCTGACAAATGTAACCATGGCACTGACAAGTGTAACCATGGCCCTGACAAATGTAACCATTGCACTGACAAGTGTAACAATGGCCCTGACAAATATAACCATGGTAATGACAAATATAACCATTGCACTGACAAGTGTAACCATGGCCATGACAAATATAACCATGGCACTGACAAATATAACCATGGCACTGACAAATATAACCATGGCACTGACAAATATAACAATGGCCCTGACAAATGTAACCATGGCCCTGACAAATGTAACCATGGTACTGACAAATATAACACTGGCCCTGACAAATGTAACCATGGTTGCTGACAAATGTAACCATGGCCCTGACAAATGTAACCATGGCCCTGACAAATATAACCATGGTCCTGACAAATGTACCATGGCCCTGACAAATGTAACCATGGCCCTGACAAATGTAAACATGGCCCTGACAAATGTAACCATGGCAACCATGACGCTGACAAATGTACAATGGCCCTGACAAATGTAACCATGGCCCTGACAAATGTAACCATGGCAACCATGACGCTGACAAATGTAACAATGGCACTGACAAATGTAAACATGGCGCTGACAAATGTAACCATGGCCCTGACAAATGGAACCATGGCGCTGACAAATGTAACCATGGCCCTGACAAATATAACCATGGCCCTGACAAATGTAACCATGGCACTGACAAGTGTAACCATGGCCCTGACAAATGTAACCATTGCACTGACAAGTGTAACAATGGCCCTGACAAATATAACCATGGTACTGACAAATATAACCATTGCACTGACAAGTGTAACCATGGCCATGACAAATATAACCATGGCACTGACAAATATAACCATGGCACTGACAAATATAACCATGGCACTGACAAATATAACCATGTGTATCGGTTCTCCTCTTCCTCTTCATCCGAAGAGGAGGAGCATGGATTGAACCAAAACGCAGCTTCTGAAGTTGACATTATTTATTTACAGAAAAGGCGAAAAAACACGAACTCCACTATAACTAACAAAACAACAAACGGAGTAGACAGACCTGGACGACGAACTTACATTAAACACGAAGAACGCACAAACAGGGAAAATAGACTACACAAAAGAACGATGAACAAACAAACCGAACAGTCCCGTATGGTGCGACAAACACTGACACAGGAGACAACCACCCACAACGAGCACTGTGAAACAACCTACCTAAATATGACTCTCAATTAGAGGAACGCCAAACACCTGCCTCTAATTGAGAGCCATACCAGGCAACCCTAAACCAACATAGAAACAGACAACATAGAATGCCCACCCAAACTCACGTCCTGACCAACTAACACATACAACAAACTAACAGAAATAGGTCAGGAACGTGACATAACCCCCCTCCTAAGGTGCGAACTCCGGGCGCACCAGCACAAAAAATATAGGGGAGGGTCTGGGTGGGCATCTGACCACGGTGGTGGCTCAGGCTCTGGGCGAGTTCCCCACCCCACCATAGTCAATCCCAGCTTACATCTTCCCCTTATAATGACCACCCTCCTATTACACCCACTTAATATATATTGTACCATCAAGATAAGGGGCAGCACCAGGATAAGGTAGCGCAGGACAAAGAGATAGCTTAAGATAGAGAGGTAGGTCAAAATAGAGATGTAGCTCAGGATAGAAGGGCAACTCCGGACTGAAGGGCAGCTCCGGACAGAGAGACAGCTCTGGACTGAGGGGCAGTTCAGGATTAACGGCCGCTCTGGGCTGAGAAGCAGCTCATGGCTGGCTGACGGCTCTGGACGCTCATGGCTGGCTGACGGCTCTGGACGCTCATGGCTGGCTGACGGCTCTGGACGCTCATGGCTGGCTGACGGCTCTGGACGCTCATGGCTGGTTGGCGGCTCTGGCAGATCCTGTCTGGTTGGCGGCTCTGGCAGATCCTGTCTGGTTGGCGGCTCTGGCAGATCCTGTCTGGTTGGCGGCTCTGGCAGATCCTGTCTGGTTGGCGGCTCTGGCAGATCCTGTCTGGTTGGCGGCTCTGGCAGATCCTGTCTGGTTGGCGGCTCTGGCAGATGCAGTCTGGTTGGCGGCTCTGGCAGATCCTGACTGACGAATGGCTCTAGCGGCTCCTGACTGACTGACGGCTCGGGACAGACGGGCGGCTCTAATGGCTCGGGACAGACGGATGGCTCAGACGGCGCTGGGGAGACGGATGGCTCAGACGGCGCTGGGGAGACGGATGGCTCAGACGGCGCTGGGGAGACGGATGGCTCAGATGGCGCTGAGGAGACGGATGGCTCAGACGGCGCTGAGGAGACGGATGGCTCAGATGGCGCTGCGGAGACGGATGGCTCAGACTGATCCTGTCTAGCGGAAGGCTTTGGCTGCTCCTGTCTGGTGGAAGGCTCTGGCGGCTCCTGTCTGACGGAAGGCTCTGTAGGCTCATGGCAGACGAGCAGTTCATGCGGCGCTTGGCAGACGGACAGTTCAGGCGCCGTTGGGCAGACGGCAGACTCTGGCCGGCTAAGACGCACTGTAGGCCTGGTGCGTGGTGCCGGAACTGGAGGCACCGGACTGGAGACACGCACTTCAAGCCTAGTGCGGGGAGCAGGGACAGGGCACACTGTACTCTCAAAGCGTACAATTTGCCTGGTGCGTGGTACCGGCACTGGTGGCACCGGGATGAGTGCACGCACATCAGGACGAGTACGGGGAGAAGGAACAGTGTGTACAGGGCTCTGGAGACGCACAGGTGGCTTAGTGCGTGGTACCGGAACTAGAGGCACTGGGCTGGAGACACGCACCATAGGAAGAGTGCATGGAGGAGGAACAGTGCTCTGAAAACGCACTGGAAGCCTGGTGCGTGGTGTAGGCACTGGTGGTACTGGGCTGAGGCGGGGAGGTAGCGCCGGAAATACCGGACCGTGCAGGCGTACTGGCTCCCTTGAGCATTGAGCCTGCCCAACCTTACCTGGTTGAATGCTCCCCGTTGCCCGCCCAGTGCGGGGAGGTGGAATAACCCGCACCGGGCTATGTAGGCGAACCGGGGACACCATGCGTAAAGCTGGTGCCATGTATGCCGGCCCGAGGAGACGTACTGGTGGCCAGATATGTAGGGCTGGCTTCATGACACCTGGCTCAATGCCCAATCTAGCCCTACCAGTGCGGGGAGGTGGAATAACCCGCACCGGGCTATGCACACGTACAGGAGACACCGTGCGCTCTACTGCGTAACACGGCGTCTGCCCGTACTCCCGCTCTCCACGGTTAGCCTGGGAAGTGG